>NW_026068420.1:114497-118651 GCF_014885135.2 Alexandromys fortis | reverse complement strand
CCTGCCCTGTGATAAGACCAAGGACCTCCCTGCTCCATCTGGGTCTAGGAAGGTGAGGATCCAAACAGACTAGGTTCCCACAAAGCCAGTACATGAAATAGAATCAAAACCCAGTGCCATTGTCCTTGGTCTCAGACAGCACTCATTGTCAGCCATGTTCAGAGAGTCTGGTTTGATCACATACTCCATCAGTCCCTGTCCAGCTGGCCTTGGTGAGTTCCCATTAGATCAGCTCTACCGTCACAGTGGGTGGGTGCACCCCTCATGGTCCTGACTTCCTTGTTCATGTTCTCTGGCCTTCTGCTCCTCATTTGGACCTTGGGCAGTAGAGAGAGGGTGCCTGAACTGGCCTTATCTAAAGCCACATGGATGAATATCTTGCATATCACAATAGAACCTTCATCTGGCGATGGATGGAGATAGAGAAAGAGACCCACATTGGAGCACTGGACTGAGCTACCAAGGTCCAGTTGAAGAGTAGAAGGAGGGAGACCATGAGCTTTGCGTCCACCCAAAGAGATGGTGGGAGTGATCTAATGGGAGCTCACCAAGACCAGCTGAACTGGGACTGAAGAGCATGTGATCAGACCGGACTCTCTGAATGTGGCTGACAATGAGGGCTGACAATGATAATGGCACTGGGTTTTGGTTCTACTGCATGTACTGGATTTTTGTGAGCCTAGTTTCTTTGGATACACACCTTCCTAGACATGAATGGAGGGGGGAGGGCCTTGGCCTTACCACAGGGAAGGGCACCCTGACATGTCTTAGGACTGGAGAGGGAGGGGGAAGGTGATGGGGAAAATGGGAGGGAAATGGGAGGATGGGAGGAGGTGGAAATTTTTAATAAATATATAAAAAAGAAAAAAAAGGAGACAAAACAGAGAGAAACAAAACCCCCAAATAACAAAAACAAAACAATAATGACAGTAAAATAACCCTCTTCCCTCCAACACCTCTTTATTAGTCCTGGTGCCACTGGGAGCCATGTGTGTCACACAGTCTACCACTTTGTCCAGTAAGCTTTACTTGCAAATGTTCATTGTAATGAGTCACTGGCCTAGTTTAAAGCCTCTGGTTTCTGGAACGCCATCATCACAAGATCCTGCGACTGCCCCAATTCATGGAGAGTCTATGGTTGTTGACTCACAGCAGGTCCTAGAGAAGGTAGACATTAGGATGGACCAACTCCAGGCCCAGTGTGGGCCAGGGTGGTAGTTGAGTTGGTCAGTCCAGGCCACTGGGGCCTTAGGTGACGGGCAGAGCCAGCTCCCCTCTGCCTATCCCATCAGGATCAGCTCTCCCCTGCCTGTGGAGTGGGTGAGGCCATGTCTCCCTAGTGCAAGGGGTCAGCTCTTCCCTGAGGACTGGGGCAGGCACTCTTGCTGTAGTGTCCAACAATGGCAGAAGAAGCTTTCCCAGGACCAAGGTCAGCAAAGGGCAGGACCTGTTCAATATGGCCCTCTGATTCTATCACTGAGTGGTTGTCATGGCCCGATGAGGAAAATGGGGTCACCACCATCAGCACAGATAGCAGTTGTAGCAGGACCACAGACCCAGACATGGCCCTCGGCAGCAGCTTGGGCCTGGAGGACATCCTGGCTCCGAGTGGAAGCCAGGCCACACAAATCACCATGACTTTGGTGGTGGCATAGCTCCCGGACACCAGCAAGACCACACGTTGTGGCCTCCACTGTTAAGAATATTTCCTAACAGAACTCTCTGACGACGCAAAAATTCCCAATCAAGCCAAATCAAAACAAACCGAATAAAGAAATATCCAGGTTTAATGGAAGATCTGCGCTCTCTGGTGGCCCCGAGGGGGAAACGGGAAGCCGCAGAAAAGCGACCCCTGGGAGGAAGAAAGGGGGACCACGTGTTCTTCTTTTGGGGGATCACTTAAGTACCCTGGGGAGTGGTCCTGACCCCACTCCCAGGGAGGGGTCATGACTGGCCTGCTGGGATTTGAAGTCCAGACCATGCCTGGGGGCTGAGATAGATGCCAGGGACTGGGGCCTAGGCTCCCAGCCTAACATTCCAGACTCTTTGGCTATAGGGGTGACCGAAACTTGGAATGGTATTTATGACAAACACTTAGGCTCTCTTGAAAAAGGGCGTAGACTCAAATCTGGCTACTTCCTGTGGGTACGGGGCAGCTTGGGGAAGGGAAGAGCCAGGTGTCCACGTTTAGCGAGGTGTGGCTGGAAAGGCATCCCATGAACTGTCATCCCGGAGAAGGCAGGCAGCTGTTCCTTAGAAGAGATGAGAAGGCAGGTGGCTAGGAAAAAAAATTGTTATTGATAAAAGATGAGTGTGCCAGAATGAGGAGCCGGTAGGCCCTTCATTGTGACATCCTGGAAAACCGGAGGATGGAAGGTCCTGTCTGCTGGACGGACCAAGTGTCTTGAGCAGGTGCCCACTTGAGCCTGGAGAGATGGTACCAGCATGGATGTCCCAAAAGCTTGCAGCTGAGGGTGTGGTGAGGATTAGTGTGTGAGGTCCTGTCCTTAAGAGGGAGAGGTAGGGAAGGTACCCCGCCAGTGGAGGAGTTTGAACTAGGAGGTGATGGTTAAGGAGAAAGGGCCTGCCATAAAGCAGTTTAAAAGGGCTCAGGGCCATAGGGGAACATGGGGTGGCCCTGAGGCGAGGGCCAAGATAACCTTAGTTCAGTGGAGAGCTTGGTAGGTTGTTGTTTGATGAATCCTATTGTCCAGGAGATGTGAGCTTCTGACACAAGCTCCATGAGTCTGAGCCATCTCATTTGCTGTTTCCCTGGAGACTGGAAGCACTTCTATCCATCCTATAAAAGAATCCACAAGTGTTAAGAGACAACGAAGATTTTATGAGTATGCATATGAGTGAAATTAACCTGCCAATCTTTGTCCAGTTGGTGTCCACGAAGCTGGTGTGTGTGGAGAGCTCCTTGTGGGTTGGCCTGGGCACACGTCTGGCAGGAGGAGTGAACCTGTAAAATAGAATCTTGGAGATGGGCGGGGTTGAAAGGGGCTCCAAGAAGTGGAACAAAGCTTTGGGGAAGCGGCTAAGAATATCTCCACCCAGTAAATGTGCTGGGCAAGTCAGTATCGCTAAGAAAGAATGAGAGAAAAAAAATGTTCTACAAGAATGTAGGACAGTGGCAGAGTTTTAAGTGGGAAGGAACAGGTCCTTGGTGAGGGAAACTTAAGGCCCGAGTGAAAATAAAAGTAATGGACTTACCCGCCACTTGTAGCATGATCCTAGGCAGGGAGAGGGTTATGGGATATACCACGTTTGGGCAGCATCAATCTGCTGCAAGGCTGAGACGTTTGAAGGCTGGCAGTTTCACTTGCTGATGGTGATGAGGCCGGACCTCCGTGGCTTGGCATAGAGGACAAGCCTGCACGGGGGCATTGTGATTTCCAATGTCCAGGTTGCTGGCATATAGGGCACAACCTTGGCAGGTATAGTGCAATATCGTGCCATGTGACCATTTAGGCCACACTCGATAGAGCCCTGTGATTGACTTCCCTTGTCCCCCTTCCTGTGACCTTAGGGCAGCTGGTAAGGCCTGGGCCTGTAGATTGTAGCTTTGTCTGTCGGGAAGACTCAGCTGATTTTTTCGGGCATTAAAAACTTTAAAGGCCATTTTCACCAGTTCCCCTACAGGAGTTTGGGGACCATCCTCAACTTTTTTTTTTTTTCTAAAATCTGGTACTGACTGAGGAAGCAGAATGATTAGTAGAAAAGGAAGCTAGCCAATTTTTTTTTTTTTTTTTTTTTTACCTGAGATGGATTTGAAAGAGAAAACAGAGCAGAGGAGGGACTAGCCCAGTGCGCAGAGGGGGTCCAGGAGTGCAGCAGTGAGGTAGGAGGGGGAGGGGAAGGTGGAAGTTGACTGTGAACCTCCGAATTGGGAAAAGGAGGGGAAAGAATGTTGCTCCACAGGAGGGGTTTGGAGTGTGGGCTTGAGGAAGTGGGGGAGGGGCCAGTGCCTCTGGCAGCAAGGTGCTTTGAGAGAGACTGGCTAAGGGGGAAGGGGCGAGAGCGCAGAGACCAAAAAACCATGGACAAAAACAAAAAAAAACAAAAAAAAAAACCATAAATATATGTAAGTTTTGTTCATTTGTATCAGGCGGGCTCAATTTAAAAGATTTTTTTTTTTTTTTTTTTTTTTT
>NW_026068420.1:94386-111703 GCF_014885135.2 Alexandromys fortis | reverse complement strand
CCAAACCCTGGAGAGAACAGCTGAGAGCACCAAACTCTCAGTGGCGTCAGAACCAAATCCGCCAGGGGCAGAAGACCAGGAGAAGGGAGGGGGGGAGAGGGAACTCCAACCCGGATTAGCCAGGGGAAGCCGGCCGGACGACCCCAGGCGTTTCAAGGAAGGAAAGCCCGCGGGGGGTAAACTCACGAATCAGTTGGAAATGGCCATGGTGAGCGGTGGTGGTAGCGGGTCCTGGTTCTGACTTTGTGTCCGGCGTGAGGTCCCGGACTCCGGGAGGCGCCAGAGGCCCGGAGCCTGGACCTCGGGTGGAGAATCTGGCACGAAGTAGTTCCCGAGTCGACAGCACCAATATTATTCCTTTAAAACGGCAGCGGCGTGGGTGTGTGGACAAACACAGGATAGACGAGATGCAAAAGGAAGAGACGGGACATGCGGCTCCCACGTGGGTGCACTTTAATGGGGAGGGGGAAACACAATAAGGGATGAGACGTGCGAGACACACAAGGGTAGGGGGAGAAAAAGGCCAAGAGAACGAAACCTCGTGGACCCTCGCTTTTAACGGGGGGCTCAAGGTTATCTGGGAGGAATGACCCTCACCTAGGCGCGGCCAGCGCGCACACAGGTGACGGTAATCCAGGAGAAGTCTGGGAGCTGTAGTTTCCAAGGAATAACAGAAACTTACTATAAAACTCTAGCAATCAACAGCATATATTTAATTTTAAAGCTTATTTGTAAAATCAGTAGGGTAGTTTTGTTTAGTATGTAGCTAGATTTCTATGATATCAGTATCTGTCATAGCCACATTACTGTTGACTTCAAACTTTAAATTTCATCACTTCCCTCTTTTATATCTTGTTCTTGTAGAAGTGTGTTTACAGCAGGTTTGCTAAGTTGTTGGAGCCCATGTGGGTCCACCACAGATTCCCTAACTGGGCTGGAACGGAGTCGCGAGGAATAAAACCGATACAGCTTACATGGTCATCATGGAAGGGCAAGATCTCTCTCCCAAGATCCCTCATTTATTCTTCAAACACCTTATATATCATCACATCAATTGAGCCGGAACACATTAGGCTGTCTCCTAGGCAACCAGGTGCCTGGGCTCAGGTCAGGACTGCATCTAGCAGTCAGGTAGGCCATGAATTAGCATCTCTCTAAGACATCCTCCAAATTACAAAGGAAGGAAGCACCAAACATCCTGACCAGTTTCAGTCAACACCTCTCCTCAGGAGATCTACATTTCTAACAAGTACATTCTTGCTATTGTTAGGCAGAGACAGCTTGTCTGCAGAGCTACATGATCAGCTCAGACTGGGCCTATTGCTTTTGTGCCATACAGAAATATGGGCCTACACTAAGTGATTTTATTTCTTTTGGTCTGTGACTACACATGAGCCCATCTTTGTTTGGTTTTAGTTTTAGAATGCTCATCAAATTTTTCATATGCTTCGATTCCATCTAGATTCGTGTGATGCTTAGGTGTGAGCTATAAATTGCTAGGGAAAATCAAAGAGGTAAAGCAATAGCTTTAATTTGCAAGTTCAGTACAGAGAAGTAATCTTAAATAAAAAGACATTATTTTGAGTTGCAAGATATCACAAACACTGACAAGGACCGCTTTGATTTCCCCTCTCGAAGTCCATCATATTGTCTATACTATAATGTCACTTGATCTTTCCTAAATGAGCTTTGCCTAAACTTATTTTTCTGGATAATATTATCTTTCCAGTGATTAGTACACATACTTGAGAAAAGCCTATAGTATGGAAATGTATTTTTAAAGCTATGGTTAATATTTAATTCCTATAATGCCATAAGTACTCGACTTTTAGTTCTGTTCACTAAGCAATTTTCTTCCCTTTAAAGTCAAAGCACTGTGCACACCCATCACAGTGAAGCTACCCTTTGGGTTTATCTACCCTCTATAACTATGCAACAAATGGACATTTCTTTCTGAAAACTCACCTGGGCTTTGTATTACTGGAGGTAGGGAACTCCTCAATTGTTTACAATGTAAGGTCTATGAGAGTGAATATCTGAGCACAAACTGTATTCTCAGTCATAGCTACCATTATATATTTTTGAGTTTTCAACATTACCATTAGTGACAGAACTCTATTCCAACAGAGAAGAAAATTATTACTGTTATATGCTAAAAATATGGATATTCCAGATGTCAAAATAATTTGTTATTTCATAATAGAGATGCTTATTGATAAATAAAATGTTATCAGCCTTAGCTGGCCAGTTATCTCAATTAGTTAGAGTATGGTATAGATAGCAGTGTTTTCAAGAGTGAATATCTTAAATGCTTTATATAGCTTTATATTCCAGAATCACAGTCACTGTCAGTGGATGGGTAGCTCTGGTGTCTTCTACCATTTCCATAGGTGTGTGGATTTATGTCTGGGTCTTCAATTTGATTCCGTTGCTCAACAGTCTTTTTTATGTCAATACAGTGTTGTAATTATTACTATTCCTTTTTAGTACAGCTTGAAGTTGGAAATGGTGAAACCTCCAGCAGTTCTTTTCTTGTTCAGGTTTCATTAGAGACATCTTTAACAGAGTTTAATAAGTGCAGAAGTTACATTACTGCTCCCAGTTGGTCCAAGATTAGCAAACAAAAATACAGACAGATGGCATTAAGCTATGTTCACATGTTACTTTCAAGATCTCTTGCAGATATTTGTTCTTAAATATTGCTTTCAACTTGCAGATTGCAAATTATTGCCACACCATACACATACACACATGCATTATTCAGGGTCACTGCAAGAGTATATCACTTAAGATTGAGATGTATTTGTCTTAGGTTTTAAAAGCTGATTACTTAGGAAAATACAAGGTATAACAAGTTTGGGTACATTCTTCTTTTTTCTTTTAAAATTATTCAATATTTTTAGTTTATAATTATGTGACTCTCCATTTTCCTTTCATCCCCCAACTATCATGCACATATATTATGTGTGTGTATGTATATATATATATGTACACCCATACATGTATATATGTAAGGGATCTCCCCCTTATCAGCATTTTTTCATTGCCTTTAGTTCTTTTGATAGGTTTGAGACCTCCTTGGATTTCCCCTGTGACATTAGTGTGTCTACTGCTGTTGCCCTTGTTCAGCTTATATTTAGGCAGTCACACTGGTGAGATTTTTATGGGTGGAGCTTCTGACATTACCAGGAGATGTACTCTCACAGCAAAGTCCTTATTACTTTAGATCTTCAATCTTTCTGTCCCTCATTCTGCAAGTATCCCTGAACCTTAGGTGTGGGAGCAGTCTATCATTTTCTTAAAATCAGGTTAAACTTGAACAGGCTAAGTCCACAGAAAGATAACAGGCTAAGTCCATAATTTTAAATGTTCTCACAGCATATTACTAATTCTGTGACAAGGCCTGGAAAAAGTTCATTCTCTGTAAGATTTATTTTCAGATGTATACTACTACAGACTACAGGAAAAGTGTTTTCAAGATGTAACAAGGCAGTTTTACATAGGAAGTTATAGCAGTTGTGACAGCAGACACAAGAACTCATGAGGTCAAACCAGACTATTATGAAATGGAGAGGGAAGATGTGCATACAGTACTAACTTTAGGTGAGGCACAATTGCTAAATCTGGGAGGAGAGTCAGTTCTTTTAAAAGATGTGGTGTCTCTAAGGTCGACCATGCACCAGTGGATGGCCACTCCCCCAGGAGTAATACAGGCAGTGCAATCGGACTCAGTAATTTAAAAACTACACAAAGCTGATTGTGTAGAGAAGCAGGATGGGTCAGGAAAGAGTTGGAGAGGGTAGAACATGACTAAAATATATTGTGTGAAATTTTCAAAGAATCAAAAAGAATATCTTTAAAAACATTAGTACTGAAAAGTAAAAACAACACTAAAAGTACAAGACAGAAGAAAATGTGAGAACCATAAACAAAACAAATGAAAAAGAAAAAATAAGTATTAAGAAAGAAAGAAATACCCAGTAATAGATATTTTAGGTGATCTAAAACAAGCCTAGGTGATGTTCAACAAGCCTAGTTGAACATAGGAGGGGCATAAACATAAAGATATTTTGATTCTATAAAATCAAAATAGTGTCAAACATATAGTAAAAAGGAAAAGGACACACTGGAGTGTAGCAAAGTATTTAAATAAAATAGATTCAGTTTGGTGTGTCTTTCTTCTAGCTTCTAAAATATTGGAGTCTGCCAGTTTTGTCAGAGTTGGGCAGAGTTTCAGTTGAACAGTTGAACATGCACTTGTGTTTTCTGTGGTTTAAACTCTTTCTGAGTTTGTACTGGACAACTTTGCGATGTCTGCCAGAGTTGTTGGCACTTTAATCCCTTCTGCCAACTCCCTCTGCTGGTTACTTTTAGTCTGAAATCTCTGATTTGAGTAGGTTCTCTCATTCTCCTGAGATTCCCCAAATTGTCTGTAGTTAGGGTTACTGGTGTTTCAGTTGGGTGGCCTCTCAAGTATATTGGAATGTGGGAGGCAACAGTACTAAAATATGGACAGGCAAAGGACCTATCTATCTCTGTGTTCTCAACCTTTACCCTGCCGGATGGAAAAAGCTGTGTACCAGATCCATCACGTGGATGTCATGGTCCTCAGATTCTATAATAATCAGGGAGCAACAGATACAGCTTTTATTATTCACTGGAGACTTAGTCACCTGCTGACTTCAGGCTCAGTACTGACCAACTCTAGGACTTTTATTAGGTATGATTTAGTCTGTTTTATCTTGCGCACACCTTAATGCCTGAGCCTATCCTCCTATAACTGGCACTTTTTGACTTGTCAGTGTTTTGGCTCTCCTGTTCTCCACAACTACCTTTCTAGGTCTTCCCTTACTCTGGGGCTGTGGCAGGACAAACTGAGCTTCTGTATCCTGTGGTTGCTCTCAGTACTCAAGCCATGAAGGCAGCTCAGTAATTGACTGTTGGCCTCCCGAACATATGGTGATGAAGTGGGATTTCTTCCACTCCTGATGCTGTCTCTGGAGGAATCCTTGTTTACCTAGAGATTTTAGTCCCTCCCTCCATTTTTCTAAAACTGTCCCCCAGGAAGGTGAGGGTAATGTCATATTTGAGGCAACTAGTGTCTCATATAGGACTCCCTCTCATTCACTGTGTTTGAACAACAGACCACTGGATATGACAACATGATTTGGTGACTAAGACTATGGACTTTTAAGGCAGACTTCCTCGCTTGTGGTACAGATACTTCCATTTTCAAGCCATGTTCCTTTAAGGAGTGTTAGACTATTTCTGTCTCAATTTTCTTATCTATAACTTGGTTTAAGGGTTAAAATATTTAATATAAAAAAAGGATTTTATTAGGCCTGAGGCAGTGGCCTCCACAAGAGCAGGATTGAGCCATCACCCTGCGATTGTGAACTCCACAGGAGCAGGAGTGGATCCAGACAAGGGACATTTGGAAAAGGAGGACTGGGCCAGCAACCTGGGCGAGAACAGACCTGAGACAGCAAACTCCACAGGATCAGGTACAGAGGAGCAACAACTGAATGAGTAGGCCAGAACCAGAGACCATTGTGGGTCCAGGCATGAATTTGTGATTTGAAGGAGTAGACTTCAGCCAGGACCCCTGAGGGTCTGTGCATGAGTCTGGAACCTCCAAGGAACTATGCCTGAGCCAAGACCTCTGTGGGTCTGGGCATGGGTCTGGGACTTCTGAGGAAGTAGGTCTGAGCCAGGACCTTTGTGGGTCCAGGTGTGGGTGTGGGACCTCCAAGGGAGTAGGCAGGAATCAGAAACCTCTATGGGTCTGGGCATAAGTCTTGGACTTCTGAGGGAGTAGGCCTGAGCCTTGTCTTCTGCAGGTCCAGGCACACCTAAGTCTGGGACCTCTGAGAAAGTAGATCAGAGACAGAGACCTTTGCAGGACCAACCCCAAGCCAGGACTTCTGCATGAGCAGATCCAGATCAGGGACATTAGCAGAAACAGGCCTGGGCCAGCAACTTAGGCCAGCTCAGGCCTGAGACAGCAAACACCAAGGGAACAGAGTTCACCCCAGGAGTGCTGATCAACCTCAAAAAACACAGAGTGATCAGTGGGATAACTAGAACCGTGGCAGTGACTGTACCATGAAGAACAACCATCTGAGCCTTGGATCAACTGGAACCTAGAAGATTAATCACTAGAGTCACAGACAGTAGCAACCACACCAATTAGAGGAAAAAATGAATAGACAAGGTAAGAACACATGCAGCACCAAAAAGAGGAACACGACACCAGTAAAATATAGAAACCCTACAAGAGCAACACTTGAACAACCAATTATAGATGAAGCTGAAGAAATGACCTAAAATATAACTTCAGGAGAATGGTTAAGACTCTTAAAGAGGAAATGAGAATTTTCCTCAAAAAATGGAGGAAAAGACAAACAAAAAATTGGAAGACATTAGCAAATCCCTTAAAGAAAACAGAAAAGCAATCAAACATGCGAAAGAAACTATTCCAGATTTGAAAACTGAAATGGAGACAATAAAGAAAACACAAGCTCAGGAAATTATAGAAATAGAAATTATGAGAAAAAGATAAGGAATCACAAATGCAAGCGTAAACAGCAGAATACAATAGATTGAAGAGAGAATCTCAAGCACTGAAGATACAATAGAGGAAATAGACTCACTTATCAGTCAAAGAAAACATTAAATCTAGCAAAAGCTTAATACAAAATATCCAGGAAATTAAGGACATCTTGAAAAGACCAAACCTAAAAATAATAGTTATAGAAGAAGTTCAACTCAAAAGCACAGAAAATATATTTAACAAAATCATAGAAGAAAACTTTCCCAGCCTAAAGAAAGATATGCCTATGAAGATACAAGAAGCTCACAGAACACCAAATAGACTAGATTTAAAAAAGTCCCCATTTAATGTGGCAACATAATAATCAAAACACTAAACATACAAAGTAAAGAAAGAATATTAAGAGCTGCAAAGGAAAAAGGCCAAGTAACATATAAAGGCAGACCTATCAGAATTATACCTGACTTCTCATTGGAGATAATGAAATCCAGAAGGTTGTGAACAAGTGTTATGTAGACATTAAGAGATCACGAACTACTATACTCAGCAAAACTTTCAATTACCACAGGAGAACAAAACAAGATATTCCATGACAAAACTAGATTTAACCAAAACCTAGCCACAAACCCAGCTCAACACATAATACTAGAAAGAAAACTCCATCCCAAGGAAGTTGGTTGGCTACATCAACAAAAATAAAGACAATTTATGATCCTACATCAGCAAATCTCAAAGAAAGGAAAAAAAAAAAACAAATTAACATCACCAACAATGAAAACTAAATTAACAGGAGATAGCAATCACTGGTCATTAATATTCCTTAATATAAATGGTCTCAACTCACCTATAAAAAGACACAGGCTAACAGATTGGATATGAAAACAGAATCCATCCTTCTGCTGCATACAAGAAACAACCTCAAGGACAGACATTGTGTCAGAGTAAAGGGTTGGGAAAAATTTCCAATCAAACGGACCTAAGAAAGAAGCTGATATAGCTATTCTAATATCTAACAAAATAGACTTCAAGCTAAAATCAATCAAAAGAGACAAGAGGAACATTTCATATTAATCACAGGAAAAAAATCCATCAAGAGGATATCTCAATACTGAACATCTGTGCCCCAAATACAAGGGCATCCTCATATATAAAAGAAACATGCCTAAAGCTTAAATCATACATTAAACCCCACACACTAATAGTGGAAGACATTAACACTCCCCTCTCATCACTGGACAGGTCAGTTAGACAAAAACAAATTGACAGAGAAATGAGGGAAATAACATATGTTATGATGCAAATGGACTGAATAGACATCTATAGAATATTTCATCCAAACATAAAAGAATATACCTTCTTCTCAATACCTCATGGAACCTTCTCAAAAACTGACCACATACTCAGTAACAAAACAAACATCAATATATACAAAAAGTTGGAATAACCCCCATGTATCTTATCAGATCACCATGGCTTAAAACTGGAATTCAATACCAATACTAATTTCTGAAAGCCCACAAACACATAGAAATTAAGCAATGTTCACCCGAATTATCAATGGGTCAAGGAAGAAATAAAGGGAGAAATTAAAGACTTCCTAAAATGCAATGAAAATGACCACACAACATACCCAAATTGATGGGACACAATGAAAGCAGTGTTAAGAGGAAAGTTCATAGCACTAAATGCTTACATAAAGAAGCTGGAAAAAATCCCACACTAGTGAATTAACGGAAATTTGGAAACTTTAGAGCAAAAAGAAGCAATCTCACCCAAGAGAATTAGACAGAAGGAAATAATCAAATTGAGAGCTGAAATCAACAAAATGGAAACAAAGAAAACAATGCAAAGAATCAATGAGACAAAGAGAAACTCAACAAAATAGACAAACTTTTATCCAAATTAACCAAAAGACAGAGAGAGACTATCCAAATTAACAAAATCAGAAATGAAAATGGGGACATTATAGGTGGGGCAACCAACCATATAGGAAGTAGAGGCTGGACAATGAAACAGTAGAATTCTGGGAAGAGGAAGAATCATTCTGCAATCATGACCCAGCTGCAGATGAAGCAAGGTCTGACTGCCTCACCAAGTAAGGTACCAAGCCACATGGCTAGCATAGACAAGAATATGGGCTAATATAAGCTATAAGAATTAATAAGAACCCTGAGCTACTGGGCCAATCAGTTTTATAATTAATGTAGACCTCAGTGTATTTCTTTGGGACTGAATGACTGCAGGACTGGGTGGGACACAAACCCCTGTCAACAGAACATAACACCAGAGAATCATCAGGTCATATTTTGAAAACCTGTACTCCACAAAATTGGAAAACTTATAGGAAATAGACAACTTTCTGGATAAATATCACTTACCAAAATTAAATCAAGACCAGATAAGCAAATTAAACAGACTTATAACTGCTGAAGAAATAGAAACAGTCATCAAAAGTCTCCCAACCAAAAAAGAAAAATTCCAGGTTTGAGCTCAGAATTCTACAAGATTTTCAAAGAAGAACTAACACCAATACTCGTCAAATCGTTCCACATGATAGAAACAGAAAGAGCATTGCCAAACTCTCTTTTGAGGCTACAATTACTCTGATATACAAACCACATAGAGACATTACTAAGAAAGACTAATCTCACTCATGAACATTGAAGCAAAAATACTAAAGAAAATATTGGCAAATCGAATCCAAGAACACATCAGAACCAGCATCTACCATGATCAAGTCGGCTTCATCCCAGAAATGCAGGGATGGTTCAACATATGAAAATCTGTCAATGTAAGCCACCATACAAACAAACTGAAAAATAAAAACCACACTATCATCTCATTAGATACTGAAAAAGCTTTCTACAAAATATAACATCCCTTCATGATAAAGGTCTTGGAGACAGCAGGGATATAAGGAACATACCTAAATATAATAAAGGCAATATGTTGCAAGCCAATAGCCCAAATCAAACTAAATGGAGAGAAAAATCCAATGATCCCACTGAAACCAAGAAGAAGACATGGTTGTCCACTCTTTCCATATTTAGTCAACATAGTTCTTGAGGTTCTAGCTAGAGCAATAAGACAACAAAGGAGATCAAGAGCACACAAACCAGAAAAGAAGAACTCAAGCACTATTTGCTGATGATATAATAATTTACATAAGCAACCTCAAAAATTCTATCAAGAAACTTCTACAACTCATAAACACTTTAGTAATGTAGCAGGATATAAGATTAACTCAAAAAATCTGTAGCCCTCCTTTACACAGATGATAATTGGTCTAAGAATGAAATCAGAGAAACATTACCCTTCACAAAGACACAAATAGCATAAAATAACTTGGAGTAACTCTAACCAAACAAGTGGAAGACTTGTATGACAAGCACTTCAAATCTTTAAAGAAGGAAATTAAAGAAGACACCAGAAAGTGGAAAGATCTCCCATACTCTTGGGTAGGCAGAATTAACATAGTAAAAATTCAGTCTTACCAAAAGCAATTTACAGATGCAATACAATGCCCATCAAGAGAGAGAGAATCACCATCAACAATTTTTTTGTTTGTTTCTATTTTGTGGAATAATTTGGAAAGTGTTGGCATTAGCTCTTCTTTGAAAGCATGGTGGGAATTCTTTGTGAAAACCAGTTGTTCCTGGGTTGTTTTGGCCAGAGACTTTTAATGACTGCTTCTATTTCCTTAGGGTTTATAAGTATATTTTAATTGTTTATCTGCTCTTGGTGTGTTGCAAGGAGAGTCGGCTTGTTTGTCCTGACTGCCTGGCTAGCTTACACCTGAAAGAACCACACAGAAACTGTATTCATTAAAACACTGCTTGGCCCATTGGTTCTAGTTTCTTATTGGCTAATTCTTACATCTTAATTTAACCCATTTCTATTAATCTGTGTATTGCCACGTGGCTGTGGCTTACTGGTAAGATTCTAACCAGCGTCCATCTCAGGCAGAAGATGCCCTTCTTCCCAGAATTCAGTTCTGTCTTCTCTGACCACCTAAGTTCTGCCCTATCAGGCCCAAAGCAGTTTCTTCATTCACTTAACCAATGAAAGCAATACATGAACAGAATAACCTTCTACACCATTTGTATAACGTTGGTAATTGGCATTTATCATGAAAATTGTCTATTACTCTTGATTTTCTAGTTTTGTGCAGAACAAACTTTTGAAGTATGACCTGATGATTTTTTTGATTCCCTAGATGTCTGTTGTTATTTCTCTCATTTCCTTTCTGATTTTGTTAATTTGGATATTTTCTTTCAGTCTTTTTATTTGGTTTAGATATGCATTTGTCTACTTGTTGATTTCCTCAAAGAACCAGCTCTTTGTTTCATTGTATTGTTCTGTTTTGTTCATTTCAGACCTCAGTTTTGCTATTTCTTGCTGTGTCAGTTTCTTGAGTGGGCTTGGTTCTTTGTTCTAGAGCTTTCAAGTGTGCTAAGTTTCTAGTATGAGATCTTTCCAATTTCCTTATGAAAGCATTAAATGCTATAAACTTTCATTAATCCATAGCTTTCATTGTGTCCCATAAGGTTGGGTTTTGTGTATTCATTTTCATTGAATTCTAGGAGCCTTTAATTTCTTCCTTTATTTCTGCCACCAAGGGCTGTGATAGTGTTCATGGTCTGTGCAGCACCAGAGGTCCAGGATGCTGTCCATGGACAACATGCTTGTATCAGTGGCATATGCTGACACTGAGAACCATGTGAATATCTGTGGTTTGTGCTGTGGATACAACTATGTTTCAGTTCATGATTCATGATACTGCTGACTGTAGAGGACAACGAAGGAACTTTTGGCATGAAATTGATAACTGCACACTCACAGTTGAGAAAGAGGCCGTATAAGGCTTCTGTAGCAATCTTTACCTCTACCCCACCCTCCAAATGAACAGCTGAGTCAGACAGCTGTTTAAGAGAACTCTTAAGAATTGTGATAAGGATGTTTAAATGTAGATTTCCAGAACTGATGTCCTTTGGTAGGTGTGCAGGTAGGGTAGGACTTTTATTTATTGCTGATATTTTCATTTTCAGCAATTGAAAAATTTTATTTGTTTTTTTTTTTTCAACTGTCTGATTTTTCTTTAGGGGCCTGGCATAGGAGGTCTGACTGCTTCGTTGAGTATATAGACAACACAAATTAAAATTGTTTTGTCTATTTTGTTTCTCTTCCTCCCTTTTTATTATTTTCTTCTTTCTTTTGGGAGGATCTCAAAGGTAGGCAGAAGAAATGGGAGGACTGGGAATTGATGCTTGGTTTCATTACATGACATTCACAAATAATCCATAAAACATTATGAAAATATAAGAACACACACACACACACACACACATATATATATATTCATTCTGGGCCTTTGAACTGGGATTTTCCTTCTAATATTCTTATTATTCTTAGGTCTGATCTTTTCAAGATGCCCCAGATTTTCTGAATATTTCTGTCACTCTTTTAGATTTAACATTTTCTTTGATATGTGTATCTCTTTCTTCTATGGTATCTTCAATGCCTGAGGTTCTCTCTTCCACCTCTTGTATTCTTTTGGCAATACTTGTATCTGTCATTCCTGCTTACCTACCTGAATTTTGTTAGGTTGAAGTTTTTTTATTTATTGCTAATATTTCCATTTTCAAATATGAACAGTTTTATTGACTTCTCTGAACTGTTTGTTTTTTCTTGTTTTTTAGGGGATTTACTTATTTCCTCTTTAAGCATTTCTATCATCTTTACAAAGTTGTTTTTAAGGTCATTTTCTTGTCCTTTGACTATGTTGGAACATTCAAGGCTTGTTCTAGTAGAATGACTGATCTCTGATGGTGACATATTGCCATGGCTGTTGTTGAGTATATTCTTATACTGGCATTTACGTGTCTGGGTTTGAGATAATTATAGGTCTTGGTACTGATTTCTGAGTTTGTCTTGTTGAATGGGTGTTTTGTTCCTTGATTTCTGTTTCTTGTTTAGTCTTCTTGTTGGAGTGGCCTATGTTTTAGTGGAGGATCTCCACCTGAGTTTGGGGCTTGACATCTGAATGTTAAGGAAGACTCTGGTTTTATAGGAGTTTTACCTCCAAGTTGATGGCTGGAGTTCTAGCAGCCAGCATGGTCTCTGGGCCATGTGCAAGGAGGGAAAGGGAGATGAGATAGATAGAGCCAGGAGGACAAATGCACAAAGGGGTGGGTAACTAAAATGTCTGGATTATATAGGGAAGAGCCTCTGGGGGCAGGGAGCCCAGCCCCTGGGCTAGAGAGTGCAGGGTAGAGGGCCAATCACTTGTCCAACTTGTGACTCATGCCAGGAGAGGAAGCCCATAATTGACAGTGCCTGGAGGTCCAGGAACCAGAGTCTGGGTAGCCTGGATCTAGGATAGAAACAAACATGCCTGGCAAAAAAAAAAAGTCAATGAACTGGTTCCTAATGTTGCTCTGCTATATTCATAGACCGGAACCTGCCTTCATCATCAGAGAAGCCTCATCTAGCAGCTGATGGGAGCAGATGCAGAGACCCACAGATGCAGTAACCCTCAGAGGAAGAGGCAGAAGGATTGTAGAAGCCAGAGGAGTCAAACACTCCATGAGAATACAGTCCATATAACCAACAAACCAAAGCTCATAGGGTCTCACAGATACTGAACCAACAATCAGGGAGCCAGGATGGGTCTGACCTAGGTCTTCTGCATGTATTTTTTGGTTGTTTAGCCAACTGTTTTTGTGGGACTCATAACAGTGGTAACAGGAGCTGTCTCTGATCCTTATGCCTGTGTTTGAAATTCTTCCTCCTACTTGGTTGCTTTGTCCAGCCTTGATATGAAGGGCTGTGCCTATTCTGATTGTAACGTCATATTCCTTGTTTGGTAGACATCCTTGGAGACCTGACTTTTCTGAAGGTAGAGGAGGAGGAGTGTGTCTGGGGAGAAAAGGCTAGTCAAGGGGAGGGGCTGGGGGGAGAGAAAGGAGGGGAAACTGTGTTCAGAGTGTAATATGTGAGAGAACAATAAATAAAAAAGCAAAACAACAGAGAAAGGAACATAGACTAGAAAGGTCTAGGTTTTTCTCCCTTTAGTGTTTTCTGTGGGCAGGGGTTGGGGCCAGGTGAGAGGTGACTCTCTGAGAGGGAGGACAGCTTGGCTGAGCGGGAGTGGAGCAGACTCCTGTCTGCTTCAAATATGTGGAGATGACACACAAGCAGGTGGAGGTGAAGGCAAATTGAATGAAGGTGAAGGAAAATCAGAATAGATGGATGCACAGGTCCCCTTCAAATACAATATGGTCCTGGACTGGCTGGATGCAGGGGTGTAGGGCTGAAAAATGAACTGTTAAATACTTCTGTGGTGGTTTGAAAGAAAATGTCCCCCAAAGGAAGTGCACTATTAGGAGGTATAGTCTTGTTGGAAGAAGTGTGTCACTGTGGAAGGGGGCTTTGAGACTTCATATATGCTCAAGATTCTGCCCAGTGACTCAATTCACTTTCTGTTACGTTAAAGATGTAGGTCACTTGGCTACTTTTCTAGTTCCTTGTCTGTCTTCATGCTACTATGTTGTACCATAATGGCATGAACCTCTGAAACTGTAAGCTGCCACCCTAATTAAATGTTTTCCTTTGTAAGAGTTGCTGTGGTCATGGTGTCTCTTTATAGCAATAGAAATCCTAAGAAAACCTTCTATCACGAACACCATTATCCCATTTTTATCTCATGTGCAGGTGACTAGGATCTCGCAGGCATTCCAGGCCCATAGAGGATGCCTGGTTCCACATTAAGTTTTTTCAGGCATCATAGGGCACCTGTGTAAATTCTTATGCAGGTCTGAGTATTTTAGTTCATTTCTAGGCAGTCAATAACACAGTGCCATCAGATTAGGACTGGCTGTCATGTCCTCACAAAACCACCCACTTTTCAGATAACAAGTATCATTCATAAGGATCACCTTCTGTGATTAGCATATTGACAATTTAATAACTTACAGGGTCACCCTGCACAACAAACCACCTTGTAAGGGTTGCAACTTAAACAAGAATGGGTCAGTGATAGATGGGACCATAAGTTGACCAGGACTAATAAATTATGCATAATTTAGGTTGCTTAATAACTCTAAACTTTGTGTCAATTCCCTGAAGATGAACTTGGTGGGAAGTCTGTAGACTCTTACTTATTCTTCCCAGTGTGATCTGTGCTGGCTAATTTTATGTCAACTTGACACAAGCTGGAGTCATTGGAGAGGAGGGAGCATCAAAATTCCTCTATAAAATTGGGGTGTTGTCAAGACTATAGGGCATTTTCTTGATTAGTGATTGATGTGATAGGGTACAGCCTATTGTAGGTGGTGCCATCCTGGGTTAGTGGTCCTGGGTTCTATAAGAAAGCAGGCTGAGCAAGACATGGGGAACAAGCCAATAAGTGACACTCCCCGACAGCTCCTGAATTGATGTTTCTGACAAGTTTGATTTCCTGTGGTGATAAACAGTAATAGAGAAGCATAAATCAAATGAACTCTTCCTACCCAAATTGCTTTGTTCATGATGTTTCCTCACATCAATAGAAACCCTATCTGAGACCACACTGAATACTTATTCTTTCTTCAATTTTTATTACTATGTTTAATTGCTTTATAAATACTAGTATCAAACCTAGCTTCTTTTGGCATCTAGAACCCAGGATTTTACTTTAAGGCAGCTAAAAAAGACTTGCTACAAAGAGTAAGTCATGATAGAAAAACTTCCCTTTGTATTCTGGTTTAAAAAAATAAAAACTATGAAATACCAAAAAAAAAATCCCTCCTCCCTTTAAGACCTAGATCTCCCCCATATCTCTCTTAAAGACAGGCCAGACATAGATATTTAAAATTTTAATTTTTCTTCCTAAAAGATTAGTGTATTTATTTATTACCATCGATCTATTATAAATAAAACATTTAGTAACTGCCAAACATTAGCTAACTATCTCTTACTTCAAGACTCCTGAGTTCTATCTGGCTTTCCATCAGATCCAGCATACAATCGCTTGATTTATAGTAGAAAAATCTGCTGGCCTCATGGAAAACATTCCATTAATATCCCACTACCCCTTACTAATGACAAGTTAGTCTATGGACACTTCTTTGTAACAATTACCTCTTTCCACCTGGCTTTGATTTTTCTGTTTTGTTTTTAGATTTATTTTCTTATTTTTATGTATGTGTGCATGTGTGGTCTGTGTGTATGTAGGTGTGTGTGAGTGTCAGTGGCTTCCAGAAACATCATATCCCCTTGGATCTGGGGTACCAGATCTTTGTACCTTTAACTTTGTCCCCAACTTAGGTGCTGAGAGTTGATCTTAGGTCCTCTGAAAGAGCAGAATTACAGTCTTAACTGCAGAGTCATGTCTATAGCCCCTGCTCTTGAGAATTTATTATTGGTTTGTTCTTTCTGTTGCAAATGTCCAGTGCCCAAGACAATCCTTTCAAATGAAGGCTCTCTCATTAAGTCTTGATTAATTTTAACTTGATAATACAAAAGCATCAAGTTATCTGTTTGTTTAGCATATGTGCTTCCTTTTCTCCAACATCTATAGCTAGCCTTGGAGCAATGCTTGTAACAGGGTGGAATGAGGAACGTACAGTATCTGCTTAACATTTGCTAGTCATGTGAGAAACTAGAAAGTTATTGGAATAGTTGTTCTCCAAAAAGATGGTTCAGTTTATCTTTTGGCTGATCTAGGATGATGTAAAAGTATAGGCAAAAATGATTACCTATTTTTTTTGTCCTTTCTTTGGTATTTAAATACTTATAATTTTCTTTTCTTTTCTTTTTTTTATGTGTGTGTGGGGTGAGACAGAATCTATATGGCCCTGACTGTCCTAGGACTCGTTATGAAGATCAGGCTGACCTAAAGCACACAGAGCTCTTTTCCTACTTTTGCCTCCCAAGGGCTAGGATTAAAGGTGTGCACCACTACTCCAGGATATTCACATTCCTTTTCACATGGTATTGTCGGTTCTTAAGACAGGCATCTTCAACAACCTCTTTCAGCTCAGCTCACCTAAACTGAACCGCAAAGAATAATGTGTTTGTCTTTAAAAAAAAAGTGCGTGGCTGCTGGAACTGGGTGTAAAGGTCTTGTATAGGTCTGCCTATAGGTACTGTAGGAAGTCTTACAGGCAGTGGTTACCTGCCCATTGGGGCCTCTCTTTTCTGGTTGTGGGATTTGGTTTCTGATTTCCATTCAAGCAGAGGATTCTGATTTGTGAGGCTACCCCTAAATAAATAACCATCTATTTCTCAATTCTGAACTAGTATGGGATTTCTTTTAAGCATCCTTCCATATATAGGGAGTAGCCCCTTAGGCATATACTAACAAACAGTATGGTTTTGCATATAATAATATGAAAACAGTAACTGTTTGCTGCTTCTCCTGGCTTTACAGGCAAACAAATGCCTTTTCTACTCCAAACTGTAATAGCAGGGTTAGCACATAAATATTTCCAGCTCTCTGTACACCTTTCTGTTTATACCTTGTCTATGGTTACTGGAAATTTAGTATCTTGGCCAGGTCTCATGGGACAGACTCTCAGACAGTGGCGGGGAGGAGGCAGAAATCTCTAATAAATAAATAAATAAATTTAAAAAAGAAAATAAATAAATAAATAAATAAATAAATAAATAAATAAATAAATAAAAAACAACAACAAACAACCAGCACAGATATGTACCCAAGAAACCTTGATATGCCCCGATTAGAACATTCTACCTCAAGATTTACCTTTCTATTCCCACCCC
>NW_026068420.1:73753-94015 GCF_014885135.2 Alexandromys fortis | reverse complement strand
TTACATTTTTTAAATTTATTTATTAAAGATTCTGCCTTCTCCCCGCCACCGCCCCCCTTTTTCCTCCCCCTCCCGCGATCAAGTCCCCCCTCCCTCGTCAGCCCTAAGAGCAATCAGGGTTCCCTGCCCTGTGGGAAGTCCAAGGCCCACCCACCTCCGTCCAGTCTAGTAAGGTGAGCATCCAAACTGCCTAGGCTCCCACAAAGCCAGTACGTGCAGTAGGATCAAAAACCCATTGCCATTGTTCTTGAGTTCTCAGTAGTCCTCATTGTCTGCTATGTTCAGCAAGTCCAGTTTTATCCCATGCTTTTTCAGACTCAGGCCAGCTGGCCTTGGTGAGTTCCCGATAGAACATCCCCATTGTCTCAGTGTGTGGGTGTACCCCTCGCGGTCCTGAGTTCCTTGCTCGTGCTCTCTCTCCTTCTGCTCCTGATTTGGACCTTGAGATTTCAGTGCAGTGCTCCAATGTGGGTCTCTGTCTCTGTCTCTTTTCATCGCCTGATGAAGGTTAATATTCAGGAGGATGTCTATATGTTTTTCTTTTTGATAGTGGTACTATTTTCTTGCCTGGGGGCCCAGCCTCTGACAGCACTGGAATAAAAGGGAAACCATGGAGTTGGCACCTACTTAACACTTTTCTATCTGAGTGGGTAGGAAAAAGGCTCTCACACTCTCCCTTGATGGTTCCCTTCTTTATTCTCTATTTTTCTGTGTTATTTCTGCTGTATACTTTAATTCCTACAGATTATATAGTCCAACAAATTTTTCAGGTAATATAGGAATTACAATATGGTTACATTCTATTTTTCAAGTGAATGATTATAATGAATTCAGGTAAAATATGTTTTTCATTTCCCTTACATGATTTAACATTTTACATGTTATAGGTGAAAAATGAATTGTTCCAAGAACCCACAAACATTCAAACCCAAGGGTCTTGTTAGAGATTATCTGTGTAGGCAAGCAAGATAATCTTCTCAGTCAGGTCTTTTACTAACAGGTTACATTTTGTAGTTAAAAATGAAGGGCCAGTTTCTTTATTATTTATCTTGAAAGGTAATCTTATAAGGAATCTTAAAGGAATCACAAACCTAAACTTTTTATATATGGAAAAGAATCAGTCATTTCTGTTTTAAATTCTTAGGGTACATACTCCCTCATCAGTAGTTTTTCTTTTTTTTTCTTTTTATTTATTTATTAAATATTTCTGTCTCTTCCCCACCTCCGCCTCCCCTTTCCCTCCCCCTCCCCCAATCAAGTCCCCCTCCCTCGTCAGCCCAAAGAGCAATCAGGGCTCTTCTTCCCGTGGGAAGTCCAAGGAAAACCCTCCTCCGTCCAGGTCTCTTAAGGTGAGCATCCAAACAGCCTAGGCTCCCACAAAGCCAATACATGCAATAGGATCAAAAACCCATTGCCATTGTTCTTGATGTCTCAGTAGTCCTCATTGTCCGCTATGTTCAGTGAGACCTATTTTAACCCAGGCTTTTTCAGACCCAGGTCAGCTGGCCCCATCAGTAGTTTTTCATATCAGGAGACAGACGACAGAAATGGGTATAAGGAATTAATCATCACCTTTGGTCATCGACCAGCCCAGCAAGGTAAGTACATTAGCTAATGAGTTCTGCATTCAATTATGTGCCTTTCTAAAACTTTAGATTATCTTCTTGTTTTTTTTTTAACTTCAAAGCTATTTGACAAAATCATCTTAGTATAACTTTAAGTTGTTTTCAAAGCTTTGTTTCAGTTGCGATGCACTCCAAAACCTGTGAACACATCTCCCAACATTAAGTTTTAAAAAATTTAAGCCAGCTGAACTACCGGTACTCAATTGTTTTTCTTATTCATTAACCTAAGCCACAGACTATTTGGCTCCTCAATAGAAACTCATGTGTTCTAGCTGTGTGACACTTTCTTGTTTATATTTTTATCATCAAAACTCTAACAATATTATTATCAATAGGACAGTACAGCTTAAGAAGGAACCATATTCATAACAATCCACAGGTAAGAACGCACAGCTGAATGGGATGTTTCCATGAGATAAACACACTATATTACAGGTGGTGGGGGTCTCCCCACATCCATTCATACCATGCCAAATACCAAAGAAAGACAGCAGCAGCAAACATGTAAAGGCACAGCAGAAGCAAAAGACATTTTGAGTCTATGGTCTTGATGTCTTTTCTATCTGAGATTCACCCATCATGAAGTTTGGTTCTTTATATGCGGGGGGTTTACATCAGACCTACCAAGCTCCCTGATTATTGGTTCAGTCTCTTTGAATCCCTATGAGACCTGGTTAGTTGACCCTATGAGCCATGTTCTTTTGGTGTCCTTGAACTCTCAGCCTCATACAATCCTTCCTCCTCCTCTTCTGGAGGATCCCCCAATTTCAGCCTAACATTTAGCTGTGGGTCTTTGCATTTGCTCCTATCAGTTTCTAGATAAAGTCTCTCTAATGACTATTTGTGTTTGGTCTATGAGTATAGTAGAGTAACATTAGGAATCATTTCATTGACTTTGTTTTGGCAGTTGTGTTTGGTTCTATCCCAGGTCTCTGGGCTATCCAGCCTCTGGTTCCTCCAGGCAGTGCCTGGTATGGGTTCTGTCCTGTGGGTCACTTGAGCCCACAGGTTGAGCCAGTCATTGGTTGGCCACTCCAACAAATTCTGTGCCACTTTTACCTCAGCACTTGTTGCAGGCAGGTCAAATTGTGGGTAGAAGGTTTTGTGGCTGGCTTTGGTCCCTCTACTAGAAGACTTGCCTGGCTATAGAAGACTGGTTCAGACTCCATATTTCCCATTACTAGAATGCTTCTTGAAGGTCAGATCACCCTCTTAGATTCCAGGGAGTTTCCATTGCATTAGGTTTCAACCTGGCTTCAGAAATTCCTAAATTCCAGTCTTCCCTTCCAGGATTATCTCCTTCTATCTTGCCATCCTTCTTGTTCCCGTCTGTACCTGTCCCTAGTCTACCTGTGGAATCTATTCTATTTCTCCTTCCTCGGAAGATCCATGTGTCCTACCTAAAGCCTTTCTTGTTAACTAGCCTCTCTGGGTTTGTGGGTGGCAGCAGGATTATTCTTTACTTCACAGCTAATGTCCCATTATAAGTGAGTGCATACAATGTTTTTCTTTCTGGATCTCGGTTACCTCACTTTGAATTTCTCTAGTTCTATCCATTTGCCTGAGAATTTCAGGCTGTTATTTTTTTTTTAGGCAGCTGAGTAATACTCTATTGTGCAAATGTACCACATTTTCTTTAGTCATTCTTCCATTCAAGGATATCTAAGTTGTTTCCTGTTTCTGACTTTTATGAAGAAAGCTACTGAGAACATAGTCAAGTAACTCCTTGTGGTAGAATGGCATGTCCTTTGAGTATATGTCCAGGAGCGATATAGCTCTCAGTCTGGAGGTAGATTAATACCCAATTTTCTGAGAAGTTGCCATATTGATTTCCAGATTGGTTATACAATTTTGCTCACCCACTAACAATGAAGGAGTGTTCTCTTCCTCCGCATCCTTTCCAGCATGAACTGTCACTTGTATTTTTGATCTTCGCCATTCTGACAGGTGCAAGATGGCCCTAGTCTATATGGATGCACAGCTCCCTAGGCCTGGATGTAGGGGCGAGGGCCTTGGACTTCCCACAGGGCAGGGTTCCCTGCCCTCTCTCAAGCAGGGTGGGAGAGGGAGGAGGGGGTGTGGGGGAGCAGGAGGGGATTGGGAGGAAGGAAGGAAGTCTAAATAATTGAATGGAAAAAAAAAAAAAAGCCGGGCAGTTGTGATACATGAAGTCAGGGTAATCCTGGTATATAGAACAAGTTCTAGGACAGCCAGGGTTACACAGAGAAACTCTGTCTCAAAAATCCAGAAAAAAGGAAGACTATACATAATACAGTAAAATTAAGAAAAGACTGTAATAGGTTTGCAGACAAGGAAGATTTCAAAGAAAAAATTACTATAGGTTAAATGAATGATTTATAGAAATGCTTGTGTAATCACCTCAGGTAGACATAATGATCAAAATACTAATCCACCTGGCACAGATTCAAAGAAAAACAGGCAAAGGGAGATAAAAAAATTAAGCAGAATAATATAATTTTCAAAATCTCTCTTATTGGGTGAAAAACCAATAGACAAAAAAAAATGTTCAGGTGTTGTAGCACACACCTGTGAGCCCATGCTCATCAGTCTGAGGCACAAGGATCATACAGACTGCAGGCCAGTCTGCAACACTGAAAATAATATCCTTAAAAAGAGTCAACCAGGATAACCAAAAGCCTGGACAACTGTATCAATCAGCTTTACCAAAACATGGCATCTAACAACAGAACGCTCACATTTTCCTGCACACATGACATGTTCTAAGATGGAGGATTTTCTCAGCCATTATACAAGGCTCAATATGTTAAAAAGACATTTAGATCATCAAGTGATTTTCTCTGATACAGTAGCATTAAACTGGAAATCAGTAACAGAAGAATGACTAAAATATATCCAAATATTAAAATACAAGCTTACAGTTGTAAATGAAACATGAATTAAAGAAGAAACCAAGAGGGAAACTGGAAAGCATCTAAATGATTGCAATTGTGGATATGACCTCTCAGGGCTCAAAGGACGCAGCCAGAGCAGCACACGGAAGCAAGTTCATAGCGTCACAGCTGCTATAGCAAGGACCACCAGCCAGCAGCTTCAGCTTCAGCTTCATAAATGAAAAAATCATGAAGAAAATGGGAAACATTGACATTAAGATAGAAATAGGCAAATTAGAAAATAGAAAATCAATACTAAATTCTGAGATGTTGTATTTATACTCTCAGATCAGAAATCAGAGACATGGTTTCATTAAATAGTTCATATACAGTAAAAGTATAATGAGTGGGTATTATGAACAAATCCACCCAAAAAGAAACTAACAATTTAAATGAAATGCACCAAAAAATGTGGCTTAGAATATGTAAAAAATAAGACAACTCAATGAGGAAAACAACCACAACTCAAAAACCAGCACAGGTCGGCAAATTAGAGAAGATTAGATACGTGAAAAGATAGTCATCATCAGTCATCAGGGAAGACAAACACCCAAGGTGGACTGGTGAGATGGCTCAGCTTGTAAGGGCCTGCACCATGCCTGACCACCTGACTTCAATCCCTGGAACACACACCATGCGAGAAGAGAACTGACGTCGACAAACCGTCTTCTGACCCTCACATGTACACACATATACATGCTAAATTAATTATTCAATTAATTATACATTTTCAAAAACATACATCAGAAAATGCTAGTATAAGTCATGAGAACAGGTAAAGGTGAAGGCTAAAAGTAGCAACTGTTGTTAGGAATATGGAGTGCCTGAGCTGCTCACTCACTGTGGCAGGGACATAAGGAATGTAAAGTTGTTCAGCAGCCTTGCAAAGTCAAGCATACATTTGTCCTTTAAATACCCCATTTCCTCTCATCTGCTTATCCAGGAGACAGAACAGCACAGGAACACACAAAAATGGATGTTAGCAGCAGCCTCACTTGTAATAAATAAGTCAAAAACAAACTCAGAAAAACAGAAAAAAAATAAATGGACAATCAAAGGCATATTGATAAAATAAGAACTATTCCACAATTTTAAAAATAAGATATTGGTATGCACATGACTGAATCTCAAAACAAATCCATCTAGTGAAAGAAACTCTAGAAAACAGAACATATACTGCATGATTCCACTAATGCAAAGTTCTATAAAGTGCAGACTGCACCATGATAGCATAATAGTGACGGCCTGGGTCAGGCAAAGGAGCAAGGGTGAAGACATACCGGTAATAATGAAATGTTACCTTGCTGTGGAAATGGCTTCATTCCTGTGTCCCACCTCAGTTTACCTAGTGAAGAGCTTCAATTCATACAATTTATTGTATATCAATTACAGTTCAATAAAGCTATCAAAACCAGCATGCACAGGTGGCATTCTATGCTTTATCTAACATTGCTGCTAGCTGAAGCACAGCCCAGAGTGTCAGGAATCCCACAGGTCTTACTTCAAAACTGTTACAACACTTTCACGGGTCTTCCTACAGTCAGTGAGGCTGAGAGTTGTGAGCTAATACCGAGAAAAAAAAAACCTTGAGTGCATTGTGCCCTGATACTATGCTAGTGGCAGCTGTCACTCAGTGAAGTGGAGAGGGGGAGATGCACATGGAACACCTAAGTACACCTTGATCCACAGAGGAATTTTAAAAGTTATATTCATTGTTTTGTTTATTCTTAAAGTACAAAGGTATAAGAAGCTAAGATGTGAAATATTAATAAATGTTAACTTTCTCATACGATATTCAAATTTTTAAGATTTTTAGCACACAAAAACCTTAACTGATAGACCATATACGTGGGATATAGAGTTCATGCAATTCATGTGAAAAATACTTTGGTATTGTATACACACACAAAGAGAGAGAGAAAGAGAGAGAGAAAGAGAGAGAGAGAGAGAGAGAGAGAGAGAGAGAGAGAGAGAGAGAGGTATATATCTGATATTCATGTTCATTAGTCCTAAGAACAAGTAAAACTGGTTTTTCAGTCACACAAAGGCTATGAAAGAGCATTCACTGTGTCCAGAGCAATGAACAGCTTCCCAGGGAGGAAGAGCTTGATATTCTGTCAGTTTCCTTTGCATTTTTCAGATGTGTATTTCATCTCTTCTCACAGATTTTAAATTCCTGGTCTATTTGAAATCTATCCTTTTTCTCTTTTAAATTTTGCCTCATGTGAAAGATTCTTGAATTGAAATTCTTATAAAGGGCTTGAGAGACAGCTTAACAGTTAAGTACTTTCACTGCCCTAGCATAGGACCTAGGCTTAATTCCCAGCACCTACATGGCGGCTTGTAACTGCCTATAACTCCAGAACCAGGAAATCCAGTACCCTCTTCTGGACTCCTCAGTTATCACACATGTGGTACACATACTTAAAGGCAGTCAAAGCACACATACACATAAATAAAATAAATCTTTTTTTTTAACTCTCATGGAGAAAAATTCAAATTCATGAGTAAATTGGCTGGCTGGATGGCTGGATGGCTGGATTGGCAAATGAATATATGGATAGATGATGAATGGACAGATAATGAATAATGGGTAAACAGACAAATGGATAGATAGATAATTGAATGGTGAATGAACAGATGGATGGATGGGTAGACAGATGGATGGATAGAAGGATGGTTGGACAGAAGGACATGTGGGTCGACAGGTGGATGAATGAACAGATATATGAGTGAATAGAAGGTTGAAGGATAGATGGGTGGATAAATAGGTGGATGGACATGTAAGGTAAATGATTAGATAAATGAGTGGTTAAAAGGATTATGGATGGATGAATGAGTGAATGGATGGTGTCTGTACAGTTGGATGGATAGATGGATAGGTGGAGGCTAATGTCTTTCTGGATGATAATGTAACAAAATAGCCAAGATCCTCACGGAGTTGTGAGGTTAGATGTAATTTCATGAAATATCTATTTTCTAAGTTTCGCTTCAGTAGGAGCTTTCTCACATTGGATGTACTTCTCAGCTCTGCCCTTCTTGCCTTCAACAGAACAAGTAAAACAGAACATGTTTTACAAGTGTAATTATCTGATGTAACCATACCTGTTGTGACAACTGACCAGAGAGCCACTATCATCAAGACCCGAGATGATCACTCTTTACAGAGGCTGTGCAGTAACGCTCCTGAGAAAGCCACCTAAAAAGCCTGCCCCAATCTCAAAGATCTTCACTTTGTTCATGTTCACACCTTCCTGGCTCCACAATAAGCCTCTAAAATCAACAAGTCCCTGCCTTTGTCCTTGAGCTCCTAGAGCTCATATCTGTCTGTGTTCTTGTTAGATGCATTTCCATGTTATGTATTCATTCTCGTGCCTCTAAATTTTCAAGGTACTTTTATCCTTAAGCCTACCTTTGTTCCTTTAAAAAAATATGTATTTTCCTAGTATTCTGTGGAAAGGGAAGAAAAATACTCAATTTTAAGTGAAGATTTAATCAATGAGATGAAAAAGAGTGTACACATTGGCAAGATGTATTTTAGTAGGTCCTTTCTACTTGTCTTTTATAAATCCCATGCTGTAATAAGCACAAGAAACAGAGTGAAGGCAACAAGGGTCATTTGCCACTGGAGCCTCCTGCCAGTCTTACTAAGCCTTTGCCTAAGCACCTTTACCTCTTACTGGATGATGTACAGTGTCGCTCACAAGCAGTTTCCCTTGCTCAAATCTTAGCCCCCTCTACCAACCCTGCTAACTGCTGCCAGAGTTGGGTTTTCAGAGGTAAACTCTCACCACGCCTCTGAATTCCGGTTGTGATAGACCCTGTGATCTACTTGGTGTGACATGGCATTCCACAATCATATGATCATACCTACATTCCACAACCACAAGCTGTACCCCATGAAACTGAACTTCTCACTGTGCACCTGGCTTCCTCCCTGCTGTTACCTATCCTATGTTGGTCCCCACACTAGGAGGACACGTCTTTCTTCATACCTATTCCATTTACAAATTTGTACTCAATTGTCAAAGAGTACCAAAAGTTGATTTCTTGGGACAAGTGCCATGGCTCAGCAGGTAATATATATGCACCCATACATAGGCATGCATAGATAAATAAATAAATAAGTAGATGTGTGCTTCTAATATTCTTCTTCTTAGATTTTTGGTTGTGAGCCTAACCTTTAACAGATTAGCCATCTCTCCAACCTCTAATGTCCTTTTTCTAATATGTGTATCTTTAAAGCTAGACTCTAGAATGCTGCATTTCTCTCTGCAAGGTACTTAATATATTCTGTATGGAAACTATAACATCTCTGAAACAACCACAAGCATTATAGCTTAGTTGGTATTTATTACTATCTTCTTTGGAGTATATGCTGTCTTGGTTAGATACTTAGAACATGGCAGGGAATAAAAGCACTGCACAGTTCTCAGCCCAGGAACCTATGTACACATTTGCATTTATTTCCAGTGTAGCATCAATGGTGTGCTGAGTATACTCAGCATGCAGTGAGTGTATGGTTGTGGAACCGATTCGTTTCCAGCAGGTACTAAACACTCTTATGAGATAAAAACCTTTGTGATTTTCCTTAACTGGGAAAAGAGCTGATGACACATAGAAGTTGGTTTCAGGGATTAAGTTGGACATGGGCTGATTACTGGTTACATGTATGAAATGTGTAATGGGACCAGATCAATCCTTACTATGATTCTAACTCCGAGGAAACTGGCAAAGAGGCTGCTTCAAATCATTTCTTTTAGAAAAGGGACATTAGAAGTACATATTTTATTTACTTTGGAGGGATGTGTTTATGCCATAGACTGCATGTGGAGGTCAAAGGACAACTTCTGGGAGCCAGTTCTTTCCCTCCAGTGTGTGAGTTCCATGGATTGAGCGCAAGTCCTTAGTCTTGGTGGCAACACCTTTATCTGCTGAGCCATCCCACTGGCCCCCGGAAGCTGACTTTTGATGTTCTTTGATAGTTGATCATATAGTCAAAGCATCCAGATCATAATTTGGCCCGTGTAAAGGTGAATATTGCTTGATAGCACAGAAATCCGTTCTTTGCACTATCTTGGCAGTTTATATAGAACACTGTAAGCAGACTGAAAGATTTACACATGGGTCTATGGCATGAGGCAAATCTTACATTCACTCTCTCATATTCACTTCCTCCTTGACTAGGAAGCATAACAAAAAGAATCATAAGACCATTTTTGAAAGTGGCAACAGAAATAAAAAATGATCAATAGCATTTTGCAAAAGCAAAAAAATTCAGACAGAAGATTTCTTGGCCAAAGTATGTACTAATAGCATGTACATGACACATACCTAGCATTTTCAATGCTATCATGGAGAGTGGGGAGAAAAAGAAAAGGAAACCATCTAGCATTAAAAAAAAATAAACCCACACTGGGGAAGTGACCGTCTCACAAGATCACTGAAAGCTAGCCCACAGAAGTGCTTAGTAACAGCCATGGCTGCAAGTCCTTGGCTACCTGGGCTCACTCATTCCTCTCGCCGTGGGAAATGTCAGAGTACTGTTGGTAAGTGCTATCACAAAGAAAATCCTCTTGAAGAATTTCAGGTTGTTGTGCACCTTGCCTTTTGATCAGCATACATGCATTAGCCAAGCCACAGCCTTCCTCCTGATAAATCTGGCTTTCATTACCTAAATATTACTTCTGAAATGACATATGAACTTAACCTTTCTGGTACTATAAAATATGTACCCCATTATATTTAAGTGGAATTAGTTGTCCTTAAGAAATAGCAGTGTCAGCAAGGCGGTAGTAGCGCACGCCTTTAATGCCAGTACTCGGGAGGCAGAGACGGACAGATCTCTGTGAATTTGAGACCAGCCTGATCTACAAGAGCTAGTTCCAGGACAGGCTCCAAAGCTACAGAGAAATCCTGTCTTTAAAAACCAAGGAAAAAAGTAAAAAAGAAGGAAGAGGAGGAGGAGGAAAGAAAGAAAGAAAGAAAGAAAGAAAGAAAGAAAGAAAGAAAGAAAGAAAGAGAGAAAGAAAGAGAGAAAGAAAGAAAAATAGCAGTGTCAAGAACTAAGTCTAATTTATTCTCCAAAGAGCAAACACCCAAGAGACACAGCTGGGAATGTTTCTGGTAAGTATACAGTGATAGCCAGAAAGCTCACTGTTGGGGACCTTCTAAAGCCTTTTTAAAGAGGTGCTTGCTCCCCTATTCTGTTCTAAGAAAATGTTCAATAAACCTTAAAATTTGACAGACCTGAATTCTGGCTTAGAAAGACTCTGAAACAATAAAGATTACAATTTCTTTCCAAATATCCTATTTGCCTCACCTTGCAATAATAAAACTAATCCCAACAACTCCTCCACTTCCCTTGATTGCACAGAATGGACTAGAGAGACCTTAGTTCATTGTTTTAAATGAAACAAAACAAAACAAAGAACAATCAGGACTCTGTAACCCCCATCAGAACAGTGATACTGCACAGGACTTCAGGGGCAAGTGCCAACTGTCATCTTCAACTTACCACACGGTACAGACTCAATTAGCAAAGCAGTCACCAGTGAAACAAAGAAGGGACAGGGAGAAGAAGAAAGCAAAGGGAGGGAGGAAAGCTAGGAAGCAGAAGGCAGACCCACCACACTGTAACTTGCCTTAGAAGATTGGCTCCACATGCGTTCCTACACACAAAATTAAATATGGCATATTTCCCTCACATGCATAATCTATGCTTTAAAAAATGAGAACTAAGAGGGGAAACATATCCTATGAGCTAATATGACAATCTCTAGTTTCATGCATTTTCCTACAAGTGACATCATTTTGTTCTTTATGGCTGACTAGTACTCTGTTTCATATATGTACCATATCTTCTTTATCCTTCATCTCTTGATGGCTGTCTAGAGTGGCTCCCTATCTTGGGGACTTAAAAGCCCTGAAATATGCATGGGGTGCAACTATCTGGGGAATGCTGACCTGGTGAGTGAACTTTCCAGTTCTCCCACATAATGTTAACATGTGCTATGGGGGTGATTATTTTCACATACATTTATATGCAGAAAAAGTAAAATTATTCTCATTAGCTTCTTTACAGAATCTACATGTCCTAGAATGTCTTAAGTTGTACTCTTAAAACCATTGAATTAAAATAAATACATTTTTNTTGTGGTAGATTCAAGTTTTCCAAACTATTAATTTTCTCCTGAAAGACTGAACTTTACTAACAAAGGGTAGTGTCAGTTGCCTTTCTTTTCTTCTTCCTTTCTTCCTTTCTTTTTTCCTTCTTCTTAAAGTCTCATTTCCTACAACAAATAAGCTCACTGCTCATTTTTTGAAGATAAGTCTGCCAAGGACCAGACATAGCTATTGTGTGTGTGGTTAGCTGTGCTTTCAAGTAAAGACTATACTCCACCAAAAACATGCTCAAACAAATATATGACTTTCCTCACAATGCCCATAACACTGGGTATGCAGTGTGAGTACTCTGTGCATTCTTCCAATTTCAGAGTATTAAAACAATACTAAATAATTGATTAAAAAATCAATAATTTTTACTCATGTATAAAATTAAACAATTTTATACTTTTCTATTTTTTTATTTTTATCATGAGTGATGGGAAATGAGTTCTGTATTGTTTCTCCTAGGCACTTAAAATCACATCTAGTAAAAGATGTAGCTTCATCAGGCTTACATTTGGGTACCACTTCCATGCAACTGCCCGTATAGGGAACACAGAAAACACAAACATTAGGGTGAAGGTAGCTTTGACTTTGAAGACAAAGGCTCTTGAGGGTTCCTACTGTGCAGGCCACTTTTTGATAACTGCTTATGTACTCTAAAACGCCACTCTGCTGTAAGGAAAAGAAACTAGTTTAATATTATCAAGCCAACAAAGAAAAAGAAAAGAAATTAAGAATAGCAGTTATGATATGGGAAGTACTAATTAAAAGATATTTTTTCTTTTCTATTTCCAAAAGTATAATGCTATTGGTAGAAATCACAAAATGGCCAATTTTAGTTAAGTCTGAGACAAATTCTTTTTAAAATAATGGAATAATTTGCTCACAAAATAAAAGGTGTTCAGTCTGCTGGGTGGTGGTGGTGGTGAAGTCTTTAATCCCAGTACTCAGGAAGCAGAGGTAGGCAGATATCTGTATGTTTAAGGCCAGCCTAGTCTCAGAGCTAGTTCCAGGACAGCCAGGGCTATGCAGAGAAACAGTGTTTCAAAACAACAACAATAAAAAGTGTGTCCAGTCTACACTGAATGCTTGTTAGGGGGTTATCAAAAGAACTTTTACGCTACATTAGAAGTTGAAAGTTGTGGGATGGAGTGGTGGGTAGTATTGTCATGAGCACTAACACCCAAATTCAGGTCCCAGAACCCAGGTGAAAATGACCACAGTGGCTCACATCTCTAATCCCAGTGCTGGGGTGTGGGAGAAAGACAGGCAAATCCTGAAAGTTCGATGACCAGCTAGTCTAACTAAATCAGTGAGCTTTCTCAGGACAAAAGGAACTCATGTTGCACAATGCAGGCCCATGGTTCACCTCTGCCAAGCTGTGAGGCTGAACTGTAAATCAGAGCTAGGATTGCCTCAGTGTGACATGTTTACACAGTAACCAACACTGTATTGCTCTTTCAACTACTGTGGACAAGTGGGCACAAATCAGTACTCACAGGAAAAACAATGAGGTTGTTTAGAAGAAGAAAGTATGTCTTTACAAGGGTATTTTACAAAGGCAGCTTACCACCACGAATCAAGATCAAAATATAGACCACAAGCTTTCAAGAGCTGTTTCTAGATTCATCATGTGACTTAGTTTAAAGTGTCTGCACTGACTACAGAAAAACTCCCCATGCATACAGGAGGAAGGCTATTCGAGCAGAACCAAGCATTATTAATTGGCCAAAGAGAACTGTGATACATTTTGTAATTTCTTCATTCGATAAACATGTACGCTTTTTATCTTTACTTCCCCTTACTTTTCTTAGCAAACACATTCTTTGAAATACCTATTGTGACAGAGTTCTTCATTTGGTTCATTTTGTTTTGTTTTTGCTGGGGATGGAACTCATTACTGTGTGCTTGCTAGGCAAGTGTTCTTCCACTGAGATACACCCTCAACCTCCTGTTTAGAAATTATCACCTTTTTCCTTATCTCTTCATCATCTGTGTGGTTTTGGAGCATACATGTGCCACTTTTTAAAAAAAAAGGCAGCAAGAGGTTTTATGTGAGTAAAATTGGTAAAACAATAGCCAGAGTGCTTCTAAAATAAGATTTTAAAAATAAAAAAATAAAAGGCCCATCCAGACATACCACCTGTGTGGTCCTGAATCCTATTCTTGCCCAGAAACCTATTTTTATGCAGTTTCCCCAGGTATTTTCTACCGTGCTAAAATTCAAGACCTGCTGGGCTGAAAAGACAATGTATTGCACATGGGTAAGATCATAAAAACTTTAGTAAATTTTTAAAATTTTGTAACTAGTAAAATGTTTTATCTCATTGAAAGGACTTAGTGGTTTGGGTCTTTTTATTTTTAAACTACAACATATTTCTTTCAGTGTAAAATGGAATTGGAAACTAGACCTAGACTTAAAGATCTTNATTAGTTTAGAGAAAACCTTATGAATGCTGAAACAAAAACGTAATATTACTTTGCTTAGTTGTCAAAAGCATTACAATAATCCTGTTGTGATGCATGAGTTATCTTGGAGGCATCAGGGTGTTGCTAGGCAGCAGTCAATGAGTACTCAAAGTCACTGTTCTTGGAGACATGTTTTCATCACTAAAAGATAATGAACACACATGTCACTGTCCCTCTGTCCTTTGATTATGGCTTCCCCACATGGTGCATGACCACCAATACATTATTCCATACCCTTCATAAGCTTCCTGCGTGGCACCAAGGTAGGCCCACTTTGCACCAAGTCCACTTTACAGGGAATTTGTGGATGTGAGCGTCTACAACACTCAGACAGAAATCTGGGCAGCTTACTTCCCTTTTATTTCATAAACCACCCAAATTGTTGGCCTTGAAAATTAAACCAAGATCAAATTTAGACATGTTGTTTGAAATCAGCTAAGATGAAACACTTTGGTGCCAGACAAAAGCACTGATTTTAAGAGTGAGTTTTTGGCCTTCTCTTAAACGATAAGCTTAGGCTGTGTGTTTTATGTCTGCATATATTGGCATGCCTCACATTTAAGATTATGACACACCAACTTATTTTGAAATTTTAAAGATCTTCCACTGTGCGTGTTTCGAGTCCTCTGTGACTATCATTGATAATTGAGCAATTAACTTGAAATTACCAAGTGAGCTGTGATGGCACAATGTGCAGCAAGCAACATGAAAGAGGAAAGACCGGAGGAGTGCTGCAGAGGGAGAGAAGTCGTAAGGAGGGAAAAGAGACCATAATGACAGTAGCAGTTCTGAGTTCGTTTTAATGGTCCTAGGTCTCAGATCTGAGTGTGCTCATAGAATAAGTTAATGGACCAAGTCCTGAGTCTTGAGAACCCTTTGGAGCAGTGTGTTCTAGTGCTACAAAAAGAAACTTTCTAACTGGTCTCTGTGATACTCAGGGATTGCTCCAAAGAGAACTAAAAGTGAGAAAGTTTCATTAAACAACAAAACAATTAGGTTCAAAACCTTGACAAACAGATCTAAAGAAATACAAGCTCATAAGATCTCACTTTACATGGAAGCCAGACAAAGCAAAATCTCTAAAGTCTGACTTCAAGAAGGCATTGAGATACAAGCCAGAAATGAAAGGGCAAGGCAAGGCATGGAGACGGCGAACAGCAGCTCTACCNTTTGATCCTCGTTTTAAGAAACTTCTTGTTGCTGCTCTCAGAACCACTCCCTCTTAACCACAAATAATGACTTGGGTAATGGAGCTTGGTAATTGAAAGTATCAGGCAAATAACACCAAGATGAGTTGACACCGCCTGTTGTGCAAATATGTACTTAGGATTATTATAAAAATAACAGCTGCATTATCAACTGGACACCAACCAGAACAACTTACATGAGTAGAGAGGGTGAGTGCGGTCTGAACTTGCTGTGCAGCATGGATGTGGCACTTTATACACTTTAAGCATTTCTAAATTCATGGCAGAAATTTAAAAGGGGAGAGATCAGAAACACAAAGATTTTGTAACTCAGGTCACTAAGAGTCAAATGTCTGGAGTGTGTCCTAATTACTCCCTGGGCAGTGCATGCTTTCTCTGCTGGGCACCACGCTAAGCCCTGAGAAGCACAAGTGACAGGAGTAGAACTGGTGACATCAAGGTACTCACAGCTGGTAAAGAAGTTTCTGCAGCAGTGTAGAAACATCCAGTAAAGACGCAGAATATAAACTACAGTTTCATATTCTTTGATAAAGGATGTGTATTCTAGAATGAGAATATTGCTGTTCCCTTCCCAGTTTTTGTGATAGTTGGAGGTAAGAACCTGATTCCTGCGTGAGGCACAGCTTTCACATATGCATCCCTTCTCTGCCCTGACACTGAGATTCAGCTAAAATGTGTCCAAGTCACAAATTATACAGATGACATGCTAGCTGGTATAGCTACCAACTTGTGTGTGCTTAAGTGCCTACGCAGAGAGCAGAAGTCAAGGTTGGGTATCTTTTGCTATTGCTTTCCACCTTACTGTTTAAAATGGGGTCTCTCATGGGACCCGAAGCACTAATTAGTGTAAGATCCACAACTCTCCATCTCCCAGTGCTGGGATCACAGGTATACGGTGCCATGCCTGGTTTTCACTCAGGTGCTGAAAATCTGAACTCAAGTCCTCATGCGTACTCAGTAATCGCCTCACCATGGAGCCGTTTCCTCAGCCCGATAGCCAATACTTTTTTTAAAAGACTAACAAGAGTAGCAGGACCCTAGAGCTGAGGCCCCTGGAAATGCTGTCACAGCAGCAGTGTGCTGGGTGACTAACCACAGCAGACACACCGGAGATTAGATGCACACTGTGAGCTAGTCCTCCCCAGTCTAAACAGGCCATTTGCCCACTCTCGAAACACAGCAACAAGTATCATGGAGAGAGCCACTTACCCCGTCACTACATTTTCAGAATAGCTTAAGGGTCTCATTGTGAAGTACAGAGGAAATCTGGCCTGGCATCTCACAGGAAATGCCCCACCTCTGAGGTGGAAACTGTTGTCAAGGAAGCAAAAAGCTAAGAGTAGGCCCTGCCACAGGTTGGTGGCAGAACTGGCATGCTAAGTCCAAGTTTACAATTACTAGGCTTTGTCTACTCCAAGGCAAAAAGAAATGTCTCCCATTGTTTCATCTGTAAAATGGGATGGTAGACACCAAGTTTCAGTCCTTTACCTTTATACTTAACTAGCTTGACAAAAGATATTTTGTACTTAGTTCTAGTTCAAATGGAAGCAGGAACAGCTTGGGTTTAGATAAATTTTTCCAGCACTAGCATCCTCCCACCTCTCGAAACAACTGCCAATTCTTTTGTCCTGTCTACAAATTTTCACTTTCTCTTGCTAACTCCCGCTCCAAACAAGATTTGAATGAACAGTGGTGTGTGTGTGTGTGTGTGTGTGTGTGTGTGTGTGTGTGTTTATACACAAGAAAAAATGCCCTGCATACTCTACATCATTCTATTCCTGATGCTGCTATGCTAAGGCTAGAAATGGGCAATAACTACTTTTTCAATTTGAAAAAATGGAAATGTCCTAAGCTCTCCAACATCCCAGCCCTAGATCTCATGTCATCCCCATCAGCCCTGATTCTATGGAATTGATGGTAAGAAAGGAAGACAACTAGGGCCAGAAAGATGGCTCAGTGAGTAAAGGTGCTTGCCACTAAGCCTGGAGACCCAAGTTCAATCCTTGGAATCCACACAGTGGAAGGAGAGGACTGACTCCTACAAATGTTACCGGAACCACACACACACACACACACACACACACACACACACACACACACACACAGAGAGAGAGAGAGAGAGAGAGAGAGAGAGAGAGAGAGAGAGAGAGAGNCGTAGGAATTCATTTCAAACTGCAGGAGTTGTCTCGGTAGATTAGAAAAGCTAAGTACCTACTGAATCTTTGAATTTTGTTGTTGTTTGCTTTATTTATTTAATCATTCATTATTCTGATAAAATTTGATAGAAAGAATTACATATTTTTTCACTAAAAATAAAAAAAATTAAAGTGACATACTGCATACAGAACAAGATCATTTTGCCAAATGCCTACTTTGAAAAAATATCTCATTTTATTCCTTAACAAGGGAGAAAGACAGAAAGGAAGAGAGAGTTCTGGAATAAGACATGTTGTCAAAAGCCACAGTCAATCTGCTTCACAGTGCTTTCCTCCTCTGACCAGAATGGCAGATCTGAGCAGATAGATTCTAATCAGTCCTCACACACTCTTGGTGTGGCCTATCTATTATGAATGTGCAAAATAATATCCCACCTTCTTTATCTCCTAGACGCTCAAGTGGCTGTGAGGTGTAACTTTCTGCTTCCGACCATGCAGTGACCATGCAGGTAATAAGGTTCACAGAGCCTCTAGCGCTGCCCCATCCACTGTCCCTGTGAGTCGGCCTGACTAGGTGAGGGTTTCTACCCCCGAAGCTCTCACAAGTGGTGACTAGCTCCACAGCAACTAAAGAAACAGCAACTCGGTCATGGCATCTGCCAAATCTCTTCCGATAGCCCTTCAGCATAAGGCAGACTTACCAAAGCTTGACTCGCTGGCCATGCCCTAAACTAAGCATTTACTTAAAACTTGCTAATTCTCTATAACAAACATATAACAATTAAAGCATTTCAATTAATCTTTGGAAGTATTCAATTTTTTCCTTAAAATTTACATTCTCTCTTGAGAAAAAGTTCTTGCTTCTCCAAAACACGGTTTAAAAGTATAAAGGTATTTGGGGATGAGAGAAAGAGGGAACACAACTGTTTTGATGTACATTATATATTCACCACAGAGTCTGTACCAAAGCACCAAATCTCCCTGGACCTCGGGATCTCTCTTACCTCACTCTTCTCTGAGAATAGGCACACGACACTTTTCAAGCCCAGATAACCAGAAGAAGTACAACGTTGTCATGGTAAATCACTCATCTATACGTACAGGAGAATTGTTAAGGTAACTCGTTCCTATAGTGGGGCCCTATTTCCCAAAATAGCAAGTTTATTACTTAGGCTTAGGGGGATGGGGCTGCAATGTGCACAAAAAGTCACAACCAACAGGCTTTTACAGCAGCTGACATTTTCTTCTACGCTCTTCATCCCAAAACAATCACTTATGAAAAACTAATAATATTTACTAAATAGCTGTTTACAAGCTAACCAGGTTTGAATAAAATTCATTCTAGAAACAAAATTTTGGTCAATATCATTGTAGGAGCCACCACAATCACCACAAATGATGGTAATAGATTAAGGGTGAGTATCTGAAAATGAGTGACAAAACAAAGGAAATATCTAATTCTGCTCCTTCACAGCACATAAAGTGCACTTTGCTCCAAGGGATCGTGATAAATTACTAAGGATGGATGGATAGTGGAAGCCTGGCATTTGAGCAGAGGAGAGTTTGGTTAGTGCAGCTTTTCTCAATCTGAGGATCATATATCAGATTTCCTGCATATCAGATATTTACATTATGGTTTATAACAGTAGCAAAATACAGTTATGAAGTAACAACAAAAATGATTTTATGGTTGGGGGTTACCACAACATGAGAAACTGTATTAAAGGATCACAGCATTAGGAAGGTTGAGAGTCTCGCTGGGTTTCCTCACGACATGATCCTGTAGAGAGTTGCACCTCAGGCCAATCCTACTCTGCTCACCAGGGTTCAGTAACTACATGATGCTGTTTGTCCAGGAAGACAGCATTGCCACTCATCCTTGGTGTTTTACCTTTCCCTGCTTGGAGACATCAGACGTTTTAGGATCTATGGGTGCAATGTTACCTGGAATACAACAACCCTATCCAGAAACTCAACATGAGTACACAAAGCAGCAGAGCATTTGGCTCTTGCGGGGAGGGGGGCACTGCTTTTTTTAATTTGATCCCCTTACTTCTTTATGAAGATATTACTTAGATTCAACCCCAGTTGCACAGGCCTGGATCCCAGCTACTGGGACAGCTGAGGCAGGACTGCAACCTCAAAGCCAGCCTGAGTCAGCATGGGCAATAAAGAGAGGACTCAGAAATGCAGCTCCGTGAAAGAGCACTGCTTCCGCCGATGCCCGAGGCCCTGGGTTCAGTCGGTTCTCAGGGAAAGAAAATTCTCAAGAAAGAATCCGCAGCAAAATGCAAGAAATCAAAAACAAAAAAACCTACGAGGTTTTCTAAAAAAAAAAAAAATCATACCTTGTTTCTTTGGTGCCTATTTAGTAATTATGAGAAGAGCATAATTCACTGTCATGTAAACAATGGAGAGGGAAAAAACAACAACTAGAAAATATTGTAACTAATAAGGCTTAACCTTTTTCAATAATTGAGCTGTTTAGGAGTTAAGATTTTTAACTCTAAAATATTTTAAAACTTGGAACAAACCAGATTCTAGACATTTGGGGCAAAAATGTATTTTGATATACACTAAAGGAAATTCTGTATATTCCATCTGTCAAATCATTGCAGTCTTGCTACATGTGGGTAAAGCTATCTCCAGATCAGACTGCCAATTGACTTACACTTACCGGTAAATTCCAGGACAAACAACTGGAAGAGAGCATATATTCCTA
>NW_026068420.1:49144-65521 GCF_014885135.2 Alexandromys fortis | reverse complement strand
AGAGAGAGAGAGAGAGAGAGAGAGAGAGAGAGAGAGAGAGAGAGACAGAGAGAGACAGAGAGAGACAGAGAGAGACAGAGAGACAGAGACAGAGACAGAGACAGAGACAGACAGACAGACAGACAGACAGACAGACAGACAGACAGAGGGAAAGGATAGTTAAGCAAACAAAAGTGTTTTATAAAGATAGGAGGAAAAATACTATAAAGCAAGTTCTATCACCCACACACAGGTCAGCTGATGTTGATCTCTGAGTGAATCTCCACAATCACCAATAAGGGATGACTGTCAAAGCAAAGAAAATCATCCTACAAATCACAATTCCAGAGAACACAGACAACAATGAGACCCTTAAGAGAGCCTTACATAGCTCTAATCTACATGGGAAGTAGAAAAAGACAAGATCTCCTGAGTAAATTTGGAACATCAGGACTTTGGGAGAGGGTTCAATGATAGGGAAGAGGCAGGGAGGGGAGGAGAGAAAAATGTAGAGCTCAGTAAAAATCATTAAAGAAATTAAAAAAGAAAGTTAGATATGATATTTGCTTTATAAAAATTTTAAACAAAGCCTAAGTTTGTGATTATTGCCCACCAATCTAGGCATTGCATTCATTATTGGATGTAGTTTATTTCTTTCCACTACCACTTCATACTTCTCCTTATCGTCTCACATTTGACTATTTTCTACCAACTTGCTGCTTTAGTTTTATTTCTGTTTCTTTGCTAAAATACACTTACAAAAATAGCAGAAGGGAATGAGTTTATTTTATCTGACAATTCTACCATTGAATGGAATTCACAGAGGCAGGAGCTTGTTTGAGATAGTCATATCATATCAAGGGGAGAGGATAACAAATGCAACTATCATGCTGAATGCTTGCTTGCTAACGCTCTGCACTCCTATATGGTTCAGGATCAAGCCTACATTGTGATACCTCCCACAGTGGGTTGGTACTAAAATACTGGAAATCAAATCTAGCCATGTATGTAAGAAATTTTATAACAAGGTCAACTGGGATTTAGTCCATATATGACAAAATTCCTTAATTTTTAAGAATGAACAAATGTAATACATTATACCAGAAGACAAAGTAATAAAAGTTACCTGCTCTTTTCAACATCTACAATAAATCATCTGACAATTCCAACATGAATTCATGAGTAAAAAGTCCCAGCAAGCTAGGAAAAGAGTAGAAATTTCTCAAACTTGTGAAGAATGTCTGCAAAAACCCTACATGTAATACAATATTATTATTTTGAGAGACTTGATGCTTTTTTCCTAAGAACAGGAAAAAGTCAAGATTACTTCTCATCATTCCTATTAAGCAGCCTAGGTACTAAAGTAAGAGAAGATGGGGAAAGAACTACATATGGGAAGTTATCGGTAACTATGGCCTTCATTTTCAGATGACATGATTATATATGTAGAAAATCCTGAAGAATGAACAGTGAAAATGACTTTGAACAAATGTGAACACTGCGTCATGTTATAAGAGTAAAGGTAAAGTTTCTTTTTTTAAATATCAGTCTATTGTGTGATATGAAATTAAAAACAGAATACTATTTACATGAGTTTATACTTTAAACATAACATTTGCGTGAATAAAACTACAAATTTTTGAAAGAACAGGGTAAAGATGTAAATTAATGGAGTCTTACTGCTTCATATTGTTAATTTTTTTTTGCACTAGGCAGGTATCCATACATTGTATGTATATACATATTATGAAAGGGAACTTGTTAGATTGGCTCATGTGACAGCCCCTGGGTAGTTAAACCATGCACATATGCACCCTGGAGAGGCAGACCCTGGTTCTTGGTTTAGGGAGATGAACGTTTTAGCAGCCAAATCAACGCACATATTTTAGAGGAGTTATTATATAAATGTGCATCCATTCTTCTAGACAATACAGGCTGACAAATAAAAGTGCAGTTGGAAAGCTGCATTACTGTTTTGGAGGTGTTGGCTATTGTGGTCTTATAGGTCAACTATTATATGCTGTGGCAAATTGTCCTGTTTCCAATATAGAACTTGAAAATAAGATCTTATTGCTGAAGACACTACATACTTGAGTCTTAGAACATGGGTAGATCAAGATGGCACTTGTTTTGAAACTTCATCGATACTGGCTAGCTTTCACAGTGCTAGAAGTTCCTAAGCATGCTACTGAATTCTGTGCTCTGCAAAGCTTCAGGTATTAACGTAGCTAGGGTGATCTTAGAATGAGGAAAGTACAGACACACACACACGTACAGAAAAGCTAAGATCAGGGAGGCTACGCACACTTTTATGGAAGGCATCAATAGCATCCCAGAAACACTTCATGTTTATTTTATACATCTGAAGGAGGATGCAGGTTCAGCTACTTTGTAGGATTTCTTTGTGTTGAAACAGTCTCAGACTTCAGTCACTCAGGTAGAGGACACTCAGGTTGATAGTTTCTGTATATGCTGCCAAATTTGCACTCAAACAGAGGAAAGCTTTGCCTCAGCAGCAGAAGAGTCTGAATTTTTAGGGTCCTTGATATAGTAGTGCCATGTCAACAGCACACATTCACTCAGGACTTCATCAGCTCTTTACATTTTCAGTAAATGCTTCATTTGGTCCACACAAAGCATACTCATCAATCCTATCTGAGAACCTTGTAATTTACATTAAATACCTGGCTGACATCATAGTAAGATATGTTGCAGTGGTTAAACAACATCCAAGCTTAGGTAGTAAAGGAAACCGTCAAAACCAGAAAGGTGGTGAAGTAGTAATTGAATGAGGATCCTGTGTTCTAGCCCATAACCATCATAATTTCTGGTTTTGTCTTTTGAGTTAAGGATACAAGAAAGGAATTATGTAATATCTCTTCACAGCTGAGAAAAACCACTTAGGTTAGGTGTTGTAGGAAAAAGAGTGCCCGCTTGTCCTTCCCAGCCGCCCTGCTAGCTTAGCCCTGAAATAACCACACCGAAATTGTATTATTAATTAAATCACTACTTGACCCATTATCTCTAGCCCATTATTGGCTAACTCTAATATCTTGATTTAACCTATGTCTATAAATCTGTATATTGACACATGGCAGTGGCTTACCAGGAAAGATTCAGCATGTCTGACTCTGGCGGCTCCATGGTGGCCCTCTCTTACCCCACCTTTCTTCCTCCCAGAATTCAGTTCTGTTTTCCCCACCTACCTAAGTTCTGCCCTATCAACTAGACCAAGGCAGTTTCTTTATTCATTAACCAATGAAAGCAACACACAAACAGAAGGAATGCCTACACCAGTTAGGTGTGTGTCAAGGGTATCCCTGCATGGAGGCCTAGAGAGGCTGTTGTGTGAAGCTGTGAAAGTGAAGCCTTGATTGCCTTGGCAACTCCAAAACATTGGAGAAGCATAGCCATGGTGCACCTGTAAAGGAGAGCTGATAGCAGGGGGTGGTAACACCCCAAGAGAGAGAAGAATGTTGCAGTCAACAAAACTGAAAGGAGTTGGGGATCTAAAGGGCGATTTGACTTCAGACATAAAGAAGCTTTTAATGTTTTCCCGGCTTGTTTTTGGTCTTGATTTGTTCTAGTATTTTTTTCATTATGCTTCCTTTCTTCTATTTTAGAATAGGAATGCATAGTATGTGTCATTATGTGTTGAAAGTATGTGACTTGCTTTTTGCTTTTGCTTTTATATGGGATTACAATTAAGATTGCCAAGAGTCTCAGAAGAGACTTTGGACTTTTAAAAATTGTTATAGGCTATGGGACTTTTGAAATTGGACTATAGTTTTGTTTTTCATTTTGATATAACTACAAGTTGCCTGGAACCAGCATATAGTGATTTGAATGAAAATGGCCTCCAGAGACTCATATGGCATTATTGGAAATGGGATCTTATTGGTATAGGTGTCTTGTTGGAGGAAGTGTATTACTAGCTGTGGGCCTGTGACTTTAGAAGCTCAAGCCAGGACTGATGTCACTGTCTCTTCCTGTTGCCTACTGATCCAGATGTAGAACTCTCAGCATCCTCTCTAGCACCATGCCTGCCTACATGCCACCATACTCCTTCCATAAAAATAATGGACAAAACCTCTAAACTGTAAGTCAGCCCTAGTTTAATGTTTTCTCTTATGAGAGTTGCCATAGTTATTGTGTTCCTTCACAGCCATGGAAACCCAAAGACATATGTCTTCTGGTGCTTCAATGACAAGAATGTAATATGAGTAATTTATCACTTTCTTGTCAGATTTAAGGCCTGTTCAACATGATCCTCAGACCTGGTATCATTTCTAGAACCTGTAGCTAAATGTCATAAGTCTTAGAGGCAAACCTACACCCACTGTTCTGCCAAATGGATATAGCACTAAACTTACTTCTAATGAGTTACCATTATACTCATAAGTTGGTACATGTCTCAAATCTCATCAGAGGAGCTTCTTTTGCATTAACCAACAATTAATAAAAAGGCTTACAACTTGTCAAAGCTCAGAGAATAAGAGACTATGGAGTTCCCAGCCTTAATTGGGACATCTATACCCTACCTACACCTTCAGAGGCTCTGGGGTCCTTGCAAGAGAAAAGGCAGTAAGAGTGAAAGTACCAGACAATGTGGATAATTATAAGAAAACAATGTTTTCTTAACATAACAGGGAAAGTGACTATATGATCTAACACAGTTGGGACAGCATGAAATCAAATTGCTTTGGGGATCCTTTTCTCCTATCAGGTTGCTTCATCCAGCCACAATAGAAGAGAAGGTGCCTAGTCTCACTGCAACTTCGTATACCATGGCTGGTTCATATCTATGGGAAGCCTTCCCTTTTCTGCATAGAAATGTAGGAGGAATGGGTAGGGTAGGGAGAGGGAATGTGGGGGAACTGAGAGTAGAGAATGGGGGAAATATATGATCAGGGTGTAAAAACAAACAATAAAACAAGCAAACAAGCATGTACACATATACACATACATACACACACACAAATATAATTAAAAACAGTCCAACAAAGGTTAAGACCAGATAACTACACCTAGAATTACAATCTTCCCAACCTCAGTTGTCTAGAAAAGAGCTTCAAAACATAATTAAAAGAAAGGAAGGAAGGAAGGAAGGAAGGAAGGAAGGAAGGAAGGAAGGAAGGAAGGAAGGAAGGAAGGAAGGAAGGGGGTGAAGAAAGAGAGAAAGATTTACAGTTTATGGTTTGATTTCAGAGAGGAGGAAATTACAGAGGCAAGAACTTGAGCCAGATGGTCTTTCTATATCTCTAGTCAACAAATAAAGAGCAGTAAATGCTCTGTGACCAGGTAACTTTCTCCTCTTTCTGCATCTAGGACTGCAGCCCAGGGAACTGTGCTCCAAGCTAGAGAAGGACTTCCCACCTCCATGAATCTAATCATTATCATATCTCATAGGTGTAGATTAATATAATCTAAAAACCTCTTTCACTGATGTGTCCCTGGAGTCTTGTCTTCTAGGTGGTTCTAGAGTCTGTCATATTGGCAATCACTGATAAACATCATAACCCTTTATTTTGTGATCACCAAAGTGTAATTCCATTATAATTCTTTCTCATATCCATACATAATTTTCATGCTCATTTTATTTTTATTTAACTGAAAAATTTCAAAATACTATATTTTGCTTATGTTTTTTTTTTCTTCTTCAGTTCCTTCCTGGTCCTTATCAACTATATATGTATAAAAATTTGTCATTTTCTTTTGTATCTCTCTTCCTAAAAAAATACACACACTATCAAATAAAATAAACAAAACAAAAATAATACACAAAAACACCTCTAAAAATACTACAAGTGAAAATCAATATAAACAAGTAAAAACTCAATAAGACAAAAATATTTTCACATAAAACAAACCAAGACAAAAAGTCCACATAAATTTCAATGAGTTTGATGTTCATCAAATGCTCCTGGATATGGAGCCTGCCTACAAGGTTGATAATACACCCAGTGGGACTCCATTGGGATGGAGCCTGCCTGCAGTGTAGATAATAAACCCAGCGGGACTCCATTGTCATGGATCCTGCCTGTAGTGGAGATAATACACACAGTGGGACTCTATTGTAGAAAAGAGATTTTCCTTGGACAGCAAGTATCAGTTGCACAAAGCTCCATTTTTTTTATTGATTTTTATTGAGCTCTACATTTTTTCCTGCTCCTTTTCCTGCCTCTACCCTCCCCTTCAACAATCTGCCATGGACCTCATGCTCCCAATTTCCTCAAGAGATCTTGTCTTTTTCTTCTTCCCATGTAGATTAGATCTATGTAAGTCTCTCTTAGAGTCCTCATTGTCTAAATTCTCTGGGATTGTGATTTGTAGGTTGGTTTTCTTTGGTAGACAGATTCTTAGTTTTGCTTGTGATACTGTGTCCAGTTTCACCCTCAAGGTTAGGGCCCCTGTCAGGCTTGAACAGATCTTGTGTGTACTACCACAGTCTCTGTGAGTTCACATGGGCATCAGCCCTGTGACGTTTCTCAGGTACTCTTTCTTGGAGTTATGTTTCAACTCTAGATCTTACAATCTCTCAGCCTCCTGTTTAGCATAGCTCTGAGTCTCAATGAGAAGGATTTGATGAACATGTGCCATTTAGGACTGAGTGCTCTTAGATCTCTCCCTGTCTGCACATTGTCCACTTGTAGGTCTCTGTGTTAATTCCCACATACTATAAGAAGCTTCTCTGAATCAGGTTGAGAAAAGCACTGATCATTTTATTGCCATGTTACTTTATCACAATAATGGTAATAGGTGTTCCAATAGGCCTAATTCCTATCTAATATCAGATTCTTGGCCTTTTCTTAGCAGTGTCAAGTATGGATCCACTCATGGAAAGGGTCTTAAACTCAATCATGAAGTGTTTGGTTAATCCTACAACATTTGTGGTACGATTGCAGCTGTACAACTTGCAGGCATGTCACTCACTGTTATAGGTTATAGAGGTTGTAGCTGTGTACTCCAGGTTTCAATACTAATATTTGTGATTTGTATTTGTTTTTCAATGATCAAAAGAAAAATACAAAGATATAAAGAAAAAGAGTAATAATATAATATGAAAAATTAGGTATTTTTTATTTTCCCCTTATTTGTGTGAAAATCGTTCCTGAATCCATGGCTTTGTTATCAGCAAATGTGACTGTTTTTTCCAGAAGAGAGGCTATTTAAATTGCTCTACTTTGACATCCTTAATAATTAATGGAGGTTGATACAGTGAAAATCAGCAAAGTTTTCCCATAATTAGAGTGGGTAAAAACATCTATTTAAACTAATTTAAGGTAGCATTTCCTCAGATGTATTTGCTGGTTGAGTTTCCCACTCAGTTGTTCTAAAGGAATCTGTCACAGCCAGAAATACTAGCATCTCCTAATGAGACAACTTTTTTCCAAGTCACTAAATATTTAAACGCATATTAGAAATAATCAAGTATGAAAGAGGTTTATGAATGGATGCCGATTTTATCATACATTCTCATGTTTAGCACATTATGTTTAAGCAGAAGAAATCAAAGGAGAAAGGGTTTTTTTTTTTAGAAGAAATCTTCAAATATTGAAATGTTAATTAATTTGTTTTTACTTATTTCATTTTAAAGGTAGAACCTTGAAGATGCTACCTAAATTTCCATTAGGCTAATGTGAAATTTGTGTGGCAGTGCTAGTGTTCTGTGTGTGGCAATTACTGTTTTTTCAAGTCATTAAGTACTTCTTCCTTTGTGATTTTGGTCCATGAATCTGGAATAGTACCTAAGTCTGTAAATTTTTTTCCATAATTCTTTTCTAGCTCTGATCTGAAGTGACAGACAAACCATTTCCAATATGGCTGGGTAGATGAGTCTGGGGTGATGCTCCATGTGGCACAATCACCTCCTGCTTCTCGATATTTCTTGAATGGGAACCACTGGACGCCATTGAAAGTAAATGTACTGTTACTTGCTACAGAAGTAGTACAGCACTCAATGACAAAGTAATCTGTTTTATCATAACACCATCCACTGACAGCGTGAGGACGGTGGAATGGCACACTGTGGTCTCCATCATGCTCAGCAATGGTGTTGGTACAAATTGCTTTACAAAAAGGACACTGCTTCCAGCAGCCACAGAGCTGGTCAGAGAGAATTTTCTCAATGTCAGGAACCATTTCATCTATGGACTTACTTGAGCAGTCCTCTTCGACTTTCCTCAGTGCAGGATCTAAAGCTGTACTCATGGCTTCTTTGAGAAACTCAGTGTCCTTTATCTCCTGGTGCTCGATGCTTATCAGGTCTCTTCTTGGAAAGATCAGGTTGCTCCCTAGGTGATCACAGAACAAATCCAACCAGCGAGAAGCAGTGCTGCTATCATTGGCTACTTCTGTGGTCTTATGAATGGCAGAGAGGATGGCATTCTTTATGTCCCCTAAACTTATTTTTAAAAAAGTCTTTATTTTTTCACCTCCTTTTTCTGAACAGTAGCTTCTAATGTGGTCTCTAATGTAATCCCTGAAAAAGGATTCTGGATGATGAATGTACTGCCAATAGTTATCAAAGTTTTCTTTTTCTGCCAGAGAAATGAGAACATGTCTCTCCAGGTTAGCCCTGTTTCCATTGAATGCAGGGCAAGTGACTCTCATGTCCCCAGCTACTTTAAGAACCATTCTCCGCCATATAGTGGCAGCGGCAGCAGGAGTGAGCTTGAGCCACAGGAAGTCCACAAAAGCTGTGATGCATGTGGCACCTTGGCAGGAGATCTTAAAACTCATGTAGAAATCGTCTTTCTTGCTCTCTAGATAGTTCACAGGATCATTTGCTCTTTTGAATGCCTTATGCATTTCTTTGAAACTCTTAGTTGCTCTTTGGAATAAGTACAAGGATAAGTCAATGGTGTAGTCTCTGGTAAATGTGTATTCTTCCTCAGGGGAAACAGATTTCAGTTCATTTTCTATTATAATTGGGATTTTATGAAAATCATGCTGACTGTAATCACGCTTTTGCTTCCAAATATTTTTAATTATTTCATCAAATCTTAAATAAATGTTGTTGGTAGTTTTATTAATTGACTCTTTATGGCAAGTTTCTAATTTTTTTGAAATTACATAGTATCTTTTTTTCATTTGGACATGCTTGTCATAATTGATGTCAAACATTTTCCCACTCCTTTTCTTTAGTCTTTCTGCGATATTTTTGTCCTTTTTGAAACACAGTAGGAAAATGTTTTCAGCATCTGAATCAATGTCAGGCTCTGTGACAAGGGGTACAGTAGAAGACACATTGCAGATCCAACTTGTCCAAACTTGATTGAATCTCTCACGCAATTCTTCATCACTTAATTCTTTACCCTTCACATCTAAAGCTAACTTTCGGCTCCTCTCTAACAGTTCATTTTCATATTGTGACTTTTGGTTCTCTAGTCTTTCTTGGCTTTGTTTAAGACTGATGAGTTCATTGCATTTCCTTCTGGTGTCTGAAATAAGGGCATCTTTAAGCATTAATAGCTTATTTTCAAAATTAGCTTTCCATTGAACCAATGTTTCACTATCTGAGTCTTCTTCAAAATACTTGTCAAATTTTTGCTTGATGGTTTCATATTTTGTACTGACTGGACCCTCCAGTGCATTAGTTGTGAGTGTCAGGATTTTCCCATTCTGAATCTGATTGTTCAACTGATTCTGTAAGTCCAGAACATGGCTCCTCAGCTCCCAGGTCCAGTGGTTATACATGGTTTCCAGTTTACTCATGGCTATGACCTCTTGGGTGTTCCTGAAACTGAAAATGAAATTCTCACTGACCAGGGCTTTCCACAAATCCTGAACTCGGAATTTTACATCTGAAATCTTCATGATCCTTCCCTTGGATTCCTGCTGGGCGGTCCTAAGAATCCCAGTTTTCAACTCCTGGACGTTGTGGCTATAGTGAGGATTGGGAGGGGCCATTGGGGGATTGCCATCCCAGAGGTGAGCAAAGTAGTAGACATGACTATTGACATCAAATCTAATTACATCGCTGAAGCGGGTTATGTTTGAGCACTCTTCCTGTTCAGCAGCTAATGCTGTCATCTCATCCAGTCTCTGCTCCAGTCTCCTTCGTCCTTCCATAGTTTGGTCTTTAGCTGTAACTTCTCCCACATTCTGATGGACAAAGATGCAACTTGGGGAGATTTTCACTTGTTTCATTCTCAGAAAGGCCTGGACAACAATTTGTAGGATATCCTGCATCTCTGATGGATTCTCCCCAAAAATATTGATCAGAGTCAAGTTTGCAAGGCCAATGACGAATGTTGCCAACTCATTGTCCCAATTCCGGGATTTGTTGTTGAGTTCTGGAGCCCGAAGTCCTTCTGTGTCTACAACAAGCACAAAATCAAAGCCAAGTTCTTCCGTGAATGTCTCTTCCACCTTCAGGAGCTGCATGTAGGCCCCCTTGGTGCATCTGCCTGCACTGGCTGTGAACTGCAGCCCAAACAGAGCATTCAGTAGGGTGGATTTCCCTGAGCTCTGTAGGCCCAGGACAGAGAGAACAAACAACCTTTTATCTCCAACTTTCTCTGAGATCTTGTCAAAAACAGCTGTCACCCACTTTACAGGCACATATGAAGCATCCCCATCCATCAGCTCAATGGGAACCCCAGCTACCATCAAATCTGCAGCAATCTGGGGGAGGCAGAGAAAAAGGCTGTCTCTAGAGGAGGAAATTTCTTCCAGAGCTTCATAGATCTGTCCAACTTCTCGGAGAAGGTGCTCAATTCCTAAATTGCAGTTAAGAATCTCGGTAGAGATGGCTTCTATCTGCTTCTGCCAGAGTGTCAGGGAGCTGCTCTTCTGTGCTTTCTGCTTTTCTGCCTGTACTTGTGACCACAAATATTGTTGTTTTCCATGTAAAATCTCCAAGTGTTCTACAGTTAGATTTTCCAAAACCACACTTAACCAGTATAAGAAGTAGAATTTGAGGTTATTTTCTGAGTCTTCTTTGAGAATTTGTAGGACAGATTGCATAAAACCATTAAGAGGGAAGGCCTTTTTAAACTGCTGACACCGTATTTTTTGTTTTTCTTTCTGAATGTCACTCTTGTGTTGTTCAATGCTCCGACGCCCTTTTTCTTGCAGATGATAGAGTTCTTTGTCTTTCTTACACCAATGGTGCCACAGTTGTCCCTGAAGAGGCAGCAAGTTTTCTTTTATCTGAGATACCCTGGATTGCTCTAGGAGTTTCTTATTTGTCTGTGCTTTTTCTTTGGCCTCCTTCAATGCTCTTTGATCTTCATCAATCATGAATCCTTGTTTCTGAGCCATCTGGGAACAGTCTTCTATACTGAGAGCAGTGCCAGAGACTTCTAGTAAATGTTCAATGGCAGTTGTGAGTTCTTCTGTTAATTCTGCTTCATTTCTATTCCTAATGCCAATCCTCACCCTTCTGCCTGAATTATTAGTCATGAATTTTTCTTTGTCATCAATCAGACAGATCACAGGTTTTGATGACTGCCACATGTGTCTGACAAAGTTTTGGTTTTCTTTATTGTTATCAGAAGCTGACATGAGGATCACAATGAGAGAAGAGACATCCTGCAGGAAGCTGAGTTGTTGTGTATGTTCTTTGGCATCTCCATGAAGATTGGTGAAGGCCACACACTTGTCAAATGTGTCCTCACCTTGACCCCCAGGGCAGAACCAGGAGATCTCCACCACTCCCTCCATCAGGAGACAATATTTGCTGCTTCCTCTGCAGTGCCTGTGAAAAAACACGTCATGTTTATGTCTACTGAGGAGAGAGTTTATGATCTGTGATTTGGAAGCATACAAGTCATTTCCAACTCTAATGAAGGACACAATGGGGGTAGAGACACAGCACATCCGCTGATTCCTGTGACGGTAGCTCTTGTCTGGTTGTGATTTACTTGACTCTTGCCAGCTTTTCCTAATATGTCTGAGAGACCAGAGAGAGAATTCCATCTGAGAAGTGTTGGGATTTGGCACCACAAGGGGGAGTGCAAATTGACAAATGGAAAGTTTAGAAAAAATGTATTGCCTTGCAAGATCATCTGCACAGTGAAAAATGGCCATCTGGATGTCCATTGGGTGAATGTGGGGCCAGGACTCAGTGGGTGAAGAATTAGTGACTTCATCACTGTCATCAAACAGCTCTTCGTATGGATCAACAACATCATTTTCCTGGTTGGAGGGGACTACTGAGTCTTGGGTGTCTGCATTTCCATCATTTTTGAAGACCAGATGTCTGAACCCACAATCTAGCATCAGTAGCTTTTGTAGGAAATAGAAGGGAAGTTCCTGTTCAGATCTTGGCTGTGTATTGCACACAGAAGTCTTATAGATCAGATGGAAGTCAGCTCTGCTCATCCTTTTTGGGTAGTGATGTTCTAGACCCAGACGTTGGAGTAAGTCTAGAAAAGGTCCTTTTTTTATCACCTCTTTTTCATTGCTATCATCATTTTGTTGTTCATAAGTTTCTTCCTGTTTATTCAGGAGACTTTGCAATTGCTTTTTTACTTCATCCATTTGCAAAGAAGAGATGGTGTCTTCATAGTTCCCATCAATGAGTAATCTCAAATTATTCTCTAGATTCTCCCAATCATGATCTGTTCCAAACTTTGTGATGAGATGTGTAACTCTAGTAGAAAGTAAGTGCTCCATATGCTGCCTTGTTAATGTCAAGCGTTGTGCTTTTTCTTCTGGAGAAATCTCTGAGACATTTACTGTGGTGGTCATAGCTTTGAGCACTAGGAATGCCTGTGCCCTGTCTGTGCAGATAGTTTTTAGCTCCTGATATCTGTGTTGGACAGTTTGTATTTCATCCAGTAGGAAGTTTATCTCAGCACACCCCAGGAGAGGCTGGAAAACATGGCTTTCCAACTGATAGCCTGCACCAGCTGCAATGGAGAGCAGTAGCAGCTGCATGTCTGGCTGCGCTGATTCTCTGAGATAGTTCAAGAAGGAGCTAAGAGCTGTGGTGACATCACAGGTAGCCTTTCTTTGAGCTGCTTCCACTGTTTCTCGGGACTCGGACTTCTCATTTGCTTCCATGAGAGATTTTTGGATTTCTTTTAGACTTTTAAGGAATTCAGATAATTCAATGATTTTAACTTGCTGTTCCTCTGACTCTGTCTGGTTGATCCACTGCATGATTGACTTCACCTGAGGAAAGTTTTTCACTTTGTGCACATGAGCTTCTAGAAGGCTGCGGAATTGAGATTTAATAAACTTATTTTTTTTAATGGAAGAGTTTTTGCAAAAGTTGACAGTGTTTATAAGAAAATTTTGTAGGTTACAATTTGTAAGGCATGTATTAATCCAAACATCATATCCTTTTGTTTTGTGAGCCAGTGTTTGCATAAAATCCATCAGGTAGTTAAGCTGTTCTTCAGGGTCTGAGACCTCCCAGGATTTCACAACATCCAGGAAAAGTTCTGCTTCTTTTATTGTACTTGGTATATGTTCTCCAGGCTGGATGTAGGCAGCAAGGCCTGTCAGAGCAGTATAGTTTTCTGTCAGGCAGTTAGCCACCAGAAAGGGGTCCTTAAAATTGCTTCTGTGATTTGATAGGATGATGTCCCAAATGGGTACCAGCTGAAGTTCTCGGTCAATGACACACCAAGTTTTGTTGCTTGCAAGAAGGCCAGTTGTCCACTGAACAATTCCATTTGCTTCTGGTGGTCCACCTATCTGGGCCATAGATAATTGAACTTTGATTTGGAGCTGTTGATTATTTGAATTTTTGTAGGAGCTTGCTGAATGTGCATCTGATGCCGTCATCCCTCCTTCAACATTAAATCCAAAGCCACTGTAGCTCCCTCTTACATAAATATCTAAGGCCTCTGCTGCCTGCCGCTTCACATAATCCAGATGGCCACTTTCGAAACCCTCTGAAATGGCCTTCCAGTAGAATATTCCCCCAAAGTGCACAGGGCCTTGATTAGCATGAGAGCCAAATCTGTTGAAGAAGTTTTCAGTCCTTTTCCTCACTACAAGGAATATGTCTGGTCCTTCCGTGTGTTCCAGTTGTTCCTCAATGATTTTCAGTTCCTTGAGAGCAGCGGTGGAGAGTTGGAGCTGATCTTTGCAAAAGTGGAAGGAGGCTAGTGGGTTGTAGCTGAACTTCGATGAGCAGAAATAAGTGTGCTTAGAATGTGATTGGTGGACTTCTTTGGACTCAATATGCTTGACTTTATCCATTCCACCTTCAAAATTAAATCCCCAGCCTCCAGCCTTGGCTAAAAGTGTTAACCGGAAACCGAACTTCTCCACAGTTTCAGTGAACAGGGATTCTTCTTTTGAAGATGTGAATTCTTTTGTTTCCATCCGTTTTCCTTGCTCAGACCCAAAGAGGAACAGTTCCTTTGGAACCCTGAGTAGTTCTTCTCTCCTTGTTGCCAAGTCCTTTTGGTGGCTGGTCTTATAAATTCCCTGCAGCACCAGCCCACCAGATGTGAATCTTAGCAGGTCTCTATCTGAGAAGTTTTGACTTTTTATCATTGCCGCTTTTATGTGACTGAGATGTTTCTCCATTGTTTCAGCAATATCTTTGAGGGGCACTTCTGGCCCTGGCCAGCACTCTTCGGGGATCTCCATTGCTTGTCTCAGCTCTGCTTCTTTTTTCTTAACTTCTTCCTCTTCTCTGTGCTTCCCTTCTGACTGCAAGGCCTTCAGTTCCTGCAGTGCCTGTCCTGCCTGCTGCTGTCTGCTCTCTATCATCTCTCCTGGAGTCTCCTGCAACTCTGCAACACTCTTTGGCTGTGAGAGGTCAAGCAGCTTTTCCAGAGCCTTTTCTTCCCATGTGTGTTGTATCTGGGACTTCAGCTTCTGAAGGTCTTTTTCTTCTAAGTGTTGTAAGGCCTGGACACAGGTGACACCCAGATCTTTCTGAAGCTTAGGCAGCCAGTAGTCAACAGACAACCCCACTTTTATCAGCATCTCCTCGAGATCTTGCTTCCTTCTGCTTCTAGACTGAGGCTCATCAGGGATGAACTTTGCTGCGTCCATTGCTCTGGAAAAATAGATATTTATTTATTCTGTGTCTCAACTGTAAGATATCTTATCCATATTATCCAATATGTAAGTGTTCTTAGGAGATGAGTCTCCAAGGCTTTTCATGCCTTCATCTAATTGTTTTATTTACACTCATTTAAAATCATTGCTGTATTATTTTCTGTTTACTGAATATAACTTATGAATCTAGCTATCATTAAGAACTTTAATGTAGTAGACTGATTTTATAAGTTTCCTCCTACAATGACTTAACATCAGAACCATTAAGTTAATGGTTAAATTTTAATACAAAATTAGGTGACAACTAATTTTTTATGTTAAAATAACAGTGATTTCTATATGTTAATTAGCTTTTCTGTATTTGTTTCTGTGAAACCTATGTTTATTGCTTCCAATGAAATATCTCTGAATAAATCTTAAGTTGTGTAGTATTTATTTGACCTGCAATCAAAAATAAATTTCTGCTTTGTTTATAATGGTTGCTTACTTCTAACTTTTTCATTTTGTTCTAGGATACTCTTTTAGAGTATTTTTTATTGAAATAAAACAGTGTGACTAAGACAACTTGTAAATGAATTTGTTTAACTTGGAGCTTATGATTTTTGATGGTTAGAGTCTATGATCATCATTTAAGGAGGCTTGGCAGCAGTCAGGTAGGCATTGTACTGGAACAATCACTGAGAGCTCATATTTTGAAACACAAGAACAATACAGAGAGAAAGCAAAATAGTTTTTGTGTCTATGTGTGTATGAGAGAGAGATAGAGGAAGAGAGAGACACAGACAGAGACAGAGAAACACAAAGAAAGATAGAGAGATAGGAGAAAGAGGAGGGAGGGAAATGGAGAGAATGGAGGGAGAGATTAGAAAGAGATAGAGAAAGAGAGAGAAAAAGAGAGAGACTGGGAATGTCTTGAATCTTTTGACACCTCAAAGCCCACCTCTAGTGACATACCTCCTCAAACATGGCCATACCTTCTAATCCTTCACGGGGAATTCCACCAACTGGGAATTAATCATTCATAGATATGAGCCTATTGTCATTCTCATTCAAACCACATAACAATGTAAGTGAAGACTGTTCATTAGTTTCCCGTTGCCCATAACCGAATAATCACACAGAAGCTATAGTAATCCCCAGCAGCACAGACACTAAGGGCAACATTGAATAAATGGGACCTACTAAAGCTGAGAAGCTTCTGTAAAGCAAAGGACACTGTCACTAAGACAAAAGGGCAACCTATTGACTGGGAGAAGATCTTCACCAACCCCGCAACAGACAAAGGTCTGATCTCCAAAATATATAGAGAACTCAAGAAACTAGACTTTAAAATGCTAATTAACCCAATTAAAAAATGGGGCACTGAACTGAACAGAGAATTCTCAAAAGAAGAAGTTCAAATGGCCAAAAGACACCTAAGGT
>NW_026068420.1:40319-48582 GCF_014885135.2 Alexandromys fortis | reverse complement strand
CTTTCATATCACCATAGAACCTTCATCTGGTGATGGATGGAGATAGAGACAGAGACCCACACTGGAGCACTGGACTGAGCTCCCAAGGTCCCAATGAGAAGCAGATGGAGGGAGAACACGAGCAAGGATGTCAGGACCACGGGGGGTGCACCCACCCACTGAGACAGTGGGGCTGATCTATTGGGAGCTCACCAAGGCCAGTTGGACTGTGACTGAAACAGCATGGGATAAAACCGACTCTCTGATCATGGCGAACAATGAGGACTGATGAGAAGCCAAGGTCAATGGCAAGGGGTTTTGATCCTACTTCATGTTCCGGCTTGGTGGGAGCCTAGCCAGTTTGGACGTTCACCTTCCTAGACATGGATGGAGGGGAGAGGACCTTGGACTTTCCATAGGGCAGGGAACCATGACTGCTCTTTGGATTGGAGAGGGAGCAGGAGAGGAGTGGGGGGAGGGGGAGAAGAGTGGGGGAAGGGGAGGGAAATGGGAGGCTGGGAGGAGGCAGAAACTTTTTTTCTTATTCTCAATAAAAAAAATAAAAATAAGAAGCTATAGTAATTGAAATACCACTTAGCATATTAGCTTAGGCTTCTTATTAACTAACTCTTATATCTTAAATCAACCCATCACTATTAATCAATGTATCACCATGAGAGTGTGGCTTACCAGCAAGGTTCCAGAGCATCTTTCTCCTTTGACAGCTGCATGGCATCTCTTTGAGTCCATCTACTCTCTATCTATCTCTGTTCTGATTTTGCATCTGGCTTTACTCTGCTAAGTAAACATATTTGTTTATCAACCAATAAAAGCAGCACATATACAGAAGGACATCCCATATCACCTATGCGTGTGTGTCTGTGCGCGTGTGTGTGTATTGTTAATACGAGTCTTTAATATCCAACTCATATCAAAGGAGAGATCATCCAGGCAAAAATTAGACAAAAAAACTGGTTCTATTAGAAGTGATGAAGTAAAGGGATCTACAAGTTATCCATAGAACATTTCAACCAAACACAGAAGAATATACCTTCTTTTAGTAACTCATAGAACTTTCCCCAAAATTGAGGTATACTCAGTAACAAAATAAGTCTCAACAAATACAAGAAAATTGTAATAGTTCCTACATCTTGTTAGACCACCACATATTAAAGCTGGATATCAACAACAACAGAAACAGCAGAAAGCCTAGGATCTCATTGGAGTTCAACAACTGTTTACTGAATGACTACTGGGTCAAGGTAGAAATTAGGAAAGAAATTAAAGACTTCATAGGCTTCAATGAAAGTGAATGAACAATGTATTCAAACTTATAGAATACAATGCAAGCAGCTCTAAAATGAAACTCATGGCACTAAGTGTCTACATAATAAAATTAGAGAGATCTGATACTAGCATTATAACAGCACAACTGAAAGTTCAGGTAAAGAAAGAAGCAAGCACACCCAAGTGGAGTAGATTGAAGAAAATAAACTGAGGGTTAAGATCAATAAAATAAAAACAAAAAGGATAATACCCCCTCCCAAATTAATAAAATAGAGAGTTGGTTCTTTGGGAAAATCAATAAGATAGACAGCCCTTATCCAAACTGAGTAAAGGAAGGAGAGAGATTATCCAAATTATCAAAATCAGAAATGAGAAGGGGGACATAACAGACACTGAGGAAATCCAAAGAATTATTAAGTTGTACTTTAGAAACCTGTACTCCACAAAATCTGAAAAATCTAAAAGAAATAGATAAATTTCTCAGTTGATATCAATTACCAAAGTTAAAATTGGATCAGATTAACAATTTAAATAGATCTTTAATTCCTGAGGGAGTATAAGCAGTCATTAAAAGTCTCCCCCCAAAAAAGAAGCCCAAGACCAGATGCTTTTTGTATAGAATTTGGCTAGATCTTCAGAGAAGAACTAATACAAGCACTGCTTAAATTATTTCTAAAATAGAAACAGAAGGAACTTAGCCAAATTCATTTTATGAATCCACAGGCCACAGTCTTCCTGATACCCAAACTATGGAAACCATACAAAGATTCAACAGAGAAAGAAAATTTAGTACAATTTACCTTATGAACATTGATAAAAAAATACTCAATAAAATATTCACACACCTAAAGGAACAGTACATTAAAGATCATACATATCAAGTAGTTTCATCCCAGAGATGCATGGAAGGTTCAATATATGAAAATCAGTCAATGTAATCCACCTTCTAAACAAACTGAAAGGAAAGAAAAACATAGGATCATCTCATTAGGTACTGAAAAAGCCTTTGACAAAATCCAACACCTGCTCATGATAAAAGTCCTGGAAAGATCAGATACACAAGGGACATAACTAAGCATGATGAAGGTAGTTTACAGCAAGCAGATAGCCAACATCAAACTTAGTGAAGAGAAACTCAAAGCAAGTCTACCAAAATCAGAAATAAAAAAGTGTCCACTCTCTCCATATCTATTCATTATAGTAATTGAAATTTAAACTAGAACAGTAATACAACTGGAGGAAATAAAGGGGATATGAATTGGGAAGGAAGAAGTCAAGTCATGGCTAATTTTAATTTTACCAGATATCTCCTATATCTGATAAACATCCTCAACAAAGTGACTGGATACAAGATTAACTTAAAAAAAAAGAAAAGAAAAAGAAATCAGTAGCCCTCCTATACAGAAATGACAAAGAGGCTGAGAAGGAAATCAGGAAAACAACAACCTTCCCAATAGCCTCAAATTATATAAAATATCTTGGGGTAACTAACCAATCAAATGAACAACTTGGATGATAAAACTTCAAGTCTTTGAAGAAAGAATTTGAAGAAGATATCAGAAGATGAAAAGATCTCCTATGCTCATATATCAGTAGGATTAACATAGTAAAAATGACCATCTTACCAAAAGCAATCTACATATGGAACTCACTTTCCACCAGTCTAATACAACTCATTACATACCTTGAAACCACAATATTCAACCCCCTAGAAAAGCCAACCCAGGACAGCTAGATCAATACTGAATAATAAAATAACTTCTGGAGTTATGACCATTCTTGATTTCAAGCTCAGCTATAGAATTATCATAATAAAAACTGCATGGTACTGACATAAAACAGACACACTGCCTAAAGTTATTGAATTGAAGGTGCAGCAAAAAAATCTGCATACCTATAGACACCTGATTTTTGATAATGAATCCAGAAATACACAGTTGAATAAAGAAAACATTTTCCACAAACGGTGCTGGTCTACCTGGATGTGTGCATGTAGAAGAATGCAAAGACATCCATGTCTATTACAGTGCACAAAACTCTAGTCCAAGTGGATCAAAGACCTCTGCATAATAAAACCAGATACACTGAACCTGATAGAAGAGAAAGTGGGGAATGGGCTTTAACTAATTGGCACAGAATTCAACTTCAAAAACACAGTACTGATAGATCAGGCACTAAGTAAGATAAACACTAAATAAAGGGGACCTAATGAAACTGAAAACACTTCCATAGGGCAAAGGATACTGTCAATAGGACAAAAGGAGCAGCCAACAGAGTGGGAAAAAATTTTCCCTAGCTCCACATCTCACAGAGAGCTAGCATCCAAATTATGTAAAGAATTCAAGAAACTTGATATCAAAAATTCAAATTAATAATAGGGATACAAATTTAAGCAGAATTCTGAACAGAGGAATCTCACATGACAGAAAAACACTTAAAGGAGCATTCAACAGTCTTAGTCATCAGGAAAATGCAAATCGAAATTACTTTGAGATTCCATTTTACTCCTGTCTGAATGACTAAGAAGAAAAGCACAGGTGACAGTATATACGGGTAAGGGTGTAGAGCAAGGTAAACATTCCTCCATTGCTGGTGAAAGTGAAAACTTATACATCCACTATGGAAATTTCCACGGTGGTTCCTCAGAAAACTGGAAGTCAATCTACCTCAAAACTCAGCTAATTCAGTCTTTTGTACCAAAGAATTCTCCATCCTACCTCAAGGACACTTGTTCAACTTAGCTTGTATCAGCTTTATTCACAATACTCAGAAACTAGAAACAAACTAGGAGCTCCTAAAGGGAAGAACAGGTAAGTAAAATGTGGTACGTTTATACAGTGGAGTACTAGGACAGATGACTAGAACTCGGGGGGGGGGGCATTTAGGGGTTGATGTGGTAGCCTAGTGCAGTAGAAGCTCCCTGGAATCTATGACAGTAACCCTTGCAAAGACTTCTAGTAATGGGGACATGGACCCTGAACTGGCCATCTTCAATGACCAGGCAAGGCTTCCAGCAGTGGAACAAGGACATCAACCCAGTCATATGACTTCCAATCCACAATCTGTCTTCTCTACAAGATGTGGCACAGAACTTGTGGAGTGGACAACCAATTATCGGTCAAACTTGAGGACCACATCACAAGAGGGGGTCCATTCCTATCAATATCTGGATTACCAGGATTAGCCCAGAGACCTAAGATAGGACCAAACACAGCTGCCAAAAAAGTAAATTAAATGACTCCTAATGAAAATTTCCCATACTCATAGAATGGTGCCTTGCCCAATCATCATCAGAGAGGCTCCATCCAGTTATTGATGGGAGCACAAGCATAGAGCCACAGCCAAGAATTAGATGGAGCTCTGGGAACCCACAAGTGGAAGGGGAGGAAGGACTGTAAGAGCCAGAATGTTGAGGACACCATGAGAACATGTGGAATTTCTAACTGTGGAAATGGGGTATCTATGATTCTCTTTTCTTCTCTTTTGATCTACTTCCTCCTACTGGGTATCCTCCAACAACCTTGAAATGAGCATTTGTGCTAAGTACTGTTGTAACTTGGTTTTCTTTGTTCACTTGTTCTCCCTGAGAGGCCTGTGTTTTTATGAAGCGGTACAGAGGAGCAGTGGATCTGAGGGAAAGAAGAGAGGGGGGACTGTGAGGATTGATGATAGGGTTAACTGCTGTTGGGATATAATGTATTAGAGAAGAATAAGTTATTTCTCTGGATATTTCCCTCTCCTAATCTCTTCAGCTAGAATTACGACTATGGAGAAGAATGGTAAAAGTCTCCCTTTTTAATAACCATACTTATGCACGTATGTTCATTAATCATTCAAGGTATAATGCAATCTTGTTTCTTTGTTCTTTAGAAGTGATTGGAACTGAAGGAGTGATTATTTCTAAATTGATATTTTCTTACTGGTTCTACATAACAATTGTGGTTGTTTATGCCATTAATACATCACTCTCAGAGATGTGATGTAATCATATTCATTGCTTTGAACATGCAGACTGATGTTTGAGATAGTGTGTTACACCCCCATTTCAGTGGAGAGAAATAATACAGCAATTCTACAATTTAGTAATTCTCAAATATTGTAATACTTGAACTAAAAGCATATGGATCATATTTAAAATGCAAGGTACTAATTTCAGAAATGGAAATCCAACGCAGAAAGTCAAGAAACATGAAAATCCAAGACAGCACAAAAAAACTATCAACTCCATAGACATGCTTAAAAATGATCAATTCAACAGTAATAGATGGCAATAAGAGTTGATGGGATGAAGACTTAGACAGAGTTCATAAGACTTAGTAAAGAATATGCATCAAAATCACAGAGGACATGAATTGATTGACTTATATGGGTAATAGAATCAGGTAATCGAAAGAAGGATATCAATACAGGATATGAAATGTGATTTTAGTGAGGAAATAGGAAGAATAAAAAATTAAAATATTGGTATGAAAAGACAAACAATTTTTAAAAAAAAATTAGTGGGAAAGCAAAAAAAAAAAGTTGAATGACAAAATAGTGTATCAAGGCTTGTAGAGAAGATAGAAGGTGGAAAGTTTGGAACAGACATGAACATATGAAAGGCCACATCAGAGAAACATTGCCAACAGATAGTAAATCGCTAAGAGCTGAATTATTTAGTAATTAATCAGCCTCATCTCACAGAGTCAATGCATCAGAGTTAAGGACTCTGTATTGGAGTAATAAGCCAGGATGTGAGACAAGTTGGAATTAATTGCCTTGTGAATAAAGTGGCTGTTTCTTGCTGTAAATTTCTCGCTGCAGCCTTCACATGTGCTATAAATTTGGGATTTATCTACCACAGTTCAGCACTATTTGATCATTTATTGGGCACATTTTTCCCTACACATTTGGAGTTTACTAATTACATCCCCTAGCTATGTGTGAAAACAGTCACATAGTCAAGAAACCTCCTTCCCACTACAATGTCTTTGTTCCTTTCTTCAATGTAAATGTAGAGACTTGCCTTCCTGCAATTATCTTTATTGGCAGGCATTTGGTCAATGTTTAGGTTCCAGACAAAAGTATTCCATTTAAGACATTTTCAGATATCCAAGGACATAGAATTACTGTATGCACAAAGCTGTTGATTCCTAGCTGCTCAGATAGAAAAAGATAAGCATGCCCTGGTTTTACCTCACTTATAGATAAGAAAAGCAATGACCTAAACGAACCTTGCATTAAAAGATTATTAACTCCTCACGCTCATTTTCATCTTATTTTGCTGATAATTTTAGTTCAGGAGATTTATTGCTGCATCTTACTTTTAGAAAAAATAATTAACCATCTACTCACAGACCAGAGGAAGACAAACCTCCACTAGCACTTCTGATAGGCATCAAACCGCACATCTGATAATTTAGAGGCTGGAGTCTCCCCTTTGTTTCAACTGCTTAGAGTAAAGGTGTAAGCTTGAGATCTAAAATGCCCTTAGAGCTTGCTTACATTTGGAAAAAATGCTAATGGACCAAGGACCATAAACTTTCCTTGTCTGTGTACGCGCTTCTTCTGGTTACTCTCTATGCCTCCAAGATTTTGTGGGTCTTTATAGCTGGATAATAACAAAAAAAAGTTAACAGAAGTGGGAATAGAAGCTGGAGCAAAAGTTGGAGCAGATGCATCCCAGCAATTAACAAATATGAAAACAGGAAAGAAAAAAGCAAAGAAGAAAAAGAATGTAACGCAGAATTAGAATTGAAATGAGAGAGAGAATTAGAGCTAATAAATTATAGACAGGACAGAAGAATTAGAATATAGATCAAGGAAGAGAAAAGGATAAAGAGATACATATTGTGAGTAGACATTTTCCCCTTAGATTGTCTTTGTTATTTTTCCCTCACCAGCTGTTATGCCTTAGCTCGACTTTGAAGTGGTCTGAGGGGCTGGTACCCCAACGAACCCTATTTGTAAATGAGGACAAAATAATAATATTTCCTTTAAAATCAGGATTGAGACAAGAATGCCCATTTTCCATAAGGGAAGAGAAATTTTTAAGGTATACAATAAAGAAAGGAAGGAAACCATGTTTCGTTATCTGCAGATGATATGATCGCTGTATACATCACATACTCTAAAGCCTCTACCATCAAACTTTTAGAATTGAGAAACACTTTCAGCAGAGTATTAGGGTACTAGATGAACATTAAAAATACCAGTAACTTTCTAAATACTAATAATGACTTGAGGAGGATGAAAAAATGAATGGATGATAAAATATGATATCTAAAACTATAAAACTATAAAATACAGTTTTATTCATTAGTAAAAAATAAGATTATGTTGCTTTTTGGAAAATAGATAAAAAAGAAAATGACCGTCCCAGCCCAGCCTGTCTGGGCTCTAGGACCGAATCCGAATCGGCAGGGCAAACGGGAGGGTGGTAGCTCCTTTGTTCCCACTAGCCTGCCTGCAGCAAGCTAGGTAGGTCCTTTGTTTACGAGCCACACAAGCAGCAAGGAGATCCGAACCCCGCACCAGGAGAGACATCACTGGGGTGAGTGAGTTTCTGACCGTGGCAGCAGCCCGGGACAGGGAACTCAGACACCTCTCCTAAACTTCCTGGTCATCCTCAGGGGCTACTCTGCCCGATACCCCCTCTCTCTTCCTATCCCACCCAGCTTGCCTCCACAACCCTCCCCGCTCCATCTGACTCCCTTCTCTCTTTGACCACATAACATCTCCCAGCCCAGCCTGTTCGGGCTCTAGGACCGAATCCGAATCGGCAGGGCAAACGGGAGGGTGCTAGCTCCTTTGTCCCCACTAGCCTGCCTGCAGCAAGCTAGATAGGTCATTTGTTTACGAGCCACCCAAGCAGCAAGGAGATCCGAACCCGGCACCAGGAGAGACATCAGGCTTGCATCCACAACCCACCCAGAGCGGTCCTGAGGAGTTCCATCTGGACGGTAGTCCATGTTTGGGTGCTGAGTAGTTCCAGCTCAACGGGACGGTCCCTACTTCT
>NW_026068420.1:0-33697 GCF_014885135.2 Alexandromys fortis | reverse complement strand
GGGAGGCTGGGAGGAGGTGGAAACTTTTTTTTCTTATTCTCAATAAAAAAAAAATATTTAAAAATAAAAAGAAAATCACCAAATTCAATAAAATGAGTTCAGCAAAGACATATCCCATATTTTCTTTATTTTATGTGGTCAAGATTTCACAGAGATAAATGAATAATTTTTATATGAATATATAATTTATATGATATAAAATTAGAAATAAAATTGTGTGCAGGGGCTCAGACCTTAAGAGCACTGGCTGCTCTTGCCGAGGACCTGGGTCCACTTCCTTGCACCCACAGGCAGCACACAACCATCTGTAGCTCCAGTTGTACAGGATTCTGTGTGGAACTGCAGAATTCAATAAATCCATGAAACATGCCTGCACCTTGAAAGTCTCTCAGAGATTTACAGTATGGGTCAGGTGCTCATTCCCAACTTGTGTTGAAAAACCTGGATGTACTTCATAGGGACAAAAGGTCACATTATGCAAATTAGCTGTATTTCTCCTGTTTCTTTGTCTTCAAGCTCTATATAAACTGGCCTGTTACCCCAATAAACAAGCTGTCCTGGTCACAGACTTGCAAGCTTTTCTTTTTCTCCTGTGTGCTCACAGACACCTATATCCTTGTTTCTGTCCTCCCCTGGGTCCTAAGACCACAGGCAACCTGAGTAATCTAGCAGCCAGGGCAAGGAGAACAATCCTCTTCCTACTTCAGGCCTCCACAAGAAGTAGGCATACATGCAATGCCCATATACACATGCAGCAAAACACTCATACACATAAATAAAAATAAATACACCTTAACAAAATTTTGTGGAGAACAAAGGGGACAAGGTGATAGGAGGTGGAAAAGGGATGTGGTACAGAGTATATTTAGAAAGGACCACACCATTTTGCAAAGTTTTTCATTAACTTGTTTTTATAAATTTTTGCTCTTTCCACCCTCATAACAGATTTTGCATATAGGTCTCAGGCTGGAGACTCTCTTCCTTCCTTACAACCAGGTGTCAGAGATAGCCTGACAGCAAGCATGCACTATGGAGTGCCCATCAGTCATTTGTATAGAACCTAAAGCTTCCTCTAAAATATCTGAGAAGGGACCTTCACTCTGCCTTGTGGTCATAATATTTGTCTAGAGTTCTTACCATGTTGCTGTCTGCTTGTCTGCCTATGGCATTAGCAACTTTTCTAATATATATTATATGAAAAGGACAGATACCTTGGATCCATGACATGAAATCTTTCAATATAATAAAGAAATTACTTTCAAAGTACCAAGTTAAATTATATATTTGAATGAAAATATCTCTATAAAATTTATTACTATCTATAATGTATATGTGTAAATTTTGGGGAATTAGTAAGAGGCTATGGGTGACATTTAAAGGGAAGGGATATATAGCCCATTGATTTGAAATTGTTTAAAAATAGTAAGGGAGTTTATGTGTGTGGTATAAGTATGGGGGGAGAGGAAAGGGCAGGAAAAAGAAGAGAAAATATATAGGGATAACTAACAGTGAAGACCCTTCAAAAATGACATTAGGAAATCTACTTTTGTAGATGCTTTCTAAAATGTATATGTGCACATATTTAAAGAGATTTAAAATGGAGTTACTCTATAAATGGGTGATCATTCTCTTACTAGACATCACTGGTTAACATAAAAAAATGAACAGTTAAAAAACTGCATTGTCCTTTTTAGAAGTGTTTGCCAGTGTGGTCTTACAAACCCCCAAACATTATATTGTGGTCAGTTCCCCTGTTCTCATCCTAGAACTTAATGGTAAGACCTTTTTGTTGAAGACACTGCATACTTGAGTCCTAGAACACTAGTAGATCAAGCTGGTACTTGCTTGGGGGTCTCTATCTCTACTGGCTAGCTTTCACAGTGGTGGAAGTTGCTAAATACACTGCTGGATTCTGTCATCTGCATGGCTTCAGGTATTGACTTACGCTGAGCAGTGAAAGAAGAAAGGACAGACACATGTATAGAAAAGCTGAGATCGGGTAAGCTATGCTAACTCTGATGAAAGGTACTAAGGGCAGCCCAGAAACTCATTGTGTTTATTTTATACTCCTGAAGTAGGAACTATTTTAGCTAATTTTATTAGCAAAATTAGGTTTAGCTAATTTTGGTACGGGAGCAGTCTCTGGCTTCAGTCATCCAGGAGGAAGATGCTGGGTTGGCAGTTTCTGTATACATTGTTAATTTTTTCACTCAGTTTAGTGGGAGGTGTTCCCATTGTCCTCTAGCTTCAGTGGCAGAAGGCTGATGCTTCTGTGGGTCTAGGGTATTAATGTCCTTGACTCACAGTAGTGCCATGTCAACAACATGCATCCACCCAGAACATCATTGGCTCCCTCAACATCCAATCAGGGCTTTGTCTTCTCCTCCACACACACACACACACACACACACACACACACACACACACACACACAAAAGCTAATCATCAATATTTCCTATCTGAGAACTTGTAACCCACATTAATGACCTGTCTGACATCAGAGTAAGTCAGGCTTCTGTTGCATTAGTGACATGAATATAACAGGAGTGACAAATCACTTTCTGTTAAGATTTAAGAACTTTTTAAGTTGACACCCATGCCTCTTACTATTTCTGCAAATGATGTCTAGACAGTTTATATGTTTTCAAGAGCCTACCCCTCCTATTCTGCTAAATTGACAGTATTAAACTGACTCTTGCTGACTTATCATTACATCCATAGGTTAATGCATCACTTAAGTCTCATCAGAGAAGCTTATTTTGCAGCAAGCAGCAATTTAAAGAGAGATTCACAGCTTGCCAAGGTTCAGACAATAAGAGACAGTGGAGTTCTCAGCCATATTTGGGACATCTATCTCATACTTTCACCTTTCATGGCTCTTAATTCTTGTAGGAAATTTGGCAAAAAGATTGTAAGAGCCAGACATGGTGGATAATTACTAGGAAACAGTGTTTTCTCAATAGAAAGGGAAAGGTGAGTATGTGAACTAACACAGTTGTGACAGCATGTACTAAATCCACACAAGCCTGACAAAAAATCTCAGCATGGGGAACAGAAGTAGATATGAAGACCTGCTCCTTCTTAGCTGAGGTGCTATTGGTTTTTGACAGATACAGGGAGAGTGCGAGTTAGTTTTTTTTAAAAGGTGTTTCCCTTGTCAAGTTGTCTTGGCTGCAGTGAATGGCCACACATCCAAGAATATATGGGCAGCACAGATTGAACATGGAGAGTGTGGAGAAAATAAAAATAAAATTAAAAAGGGATACAAAGTTCAGTCAGTAGGGTAGGGAGATGTGACAGGAAGAGTTGGCAGAATTAGATAAATAGGATCAAAATATATTGTATGAAATTCTCTAGAAACCATCTCACAAATATTTATAAAACAACATGAAATAAAAGTTTAAATGGATTATGAAGTTAAATGCAAAACATAAAACTTCTATTTCTTCAAAAGTAAAGTAGATGAAATCCTGGTATAATTATAGCATTTTAGATAAAAACCAAATTGAAAAAAGCATTTGTTAATGTCATAGTTTGTTTCTAACTGCCACTCAAAGTGACACGCTAAAGGGCTTATTACCAATTGGTTGCTCCTACTGGGAGCTGGAATCAGCTGATCATGGACTGAATTCTCAGATACTCTAAACATCATCAAGTTTTTCTCCATTAAGCTGATTTTCTCAGATATTTAATTACAGTGATAGGAAACTGACCAGTACCATTTCACTCAATGTAAAAATCTCCGCTCTTTAAAAGGCAAAATGAAGAGAACAGGAAGCTGATTTGTTGGCTTGGAGAAAATATAAAATATGTAATAGAGTAGTGTCATTCAAAACACAAGCAACCTTTAAAAACCAATAGAATGAAATTGAACAGCACACTTGAAGACTGGGTCAAAAATTCTGGTAAGCTCTTCACAAGAATTTACAGATTGATTATAGGTTTAGAAAACATTTCTTTTTTTCTCTTTTTCTTTTTTTACATGATGTGTCATTTTGGAAACTCAAGTGAAAGCAATCAAGAATTATTATTATTATTATTTTTGAGTAACATCTGTGTTCCTAACAATACTCCATGCTTATAAATTCCAATAGGCTAACACCATTTATGAAGACTGGGTTTTCTGAAAAACTATATATTTATGCATATGAATATGCAATCATATCCCTTGGTATTTTCACAAAGGAGTTGCAAAGTAATGTTCACAGAAACATCTGCATACAGGTGGCCTTGAAGCTTTTTCATATTTGCTAAATAAAGTGGAGGTAAATAAGATACCTATTGTGTCCTTGAATCTGAAATGAGCTCCTGTATTTGGACACTTGTGTTCCAGTTGGTGGCGCTGGTGGACATAGAAACAGCTTTTAAGAAAACATTGACTCTAGTTTTACCCACAGTAACTGAAACAGGGTAAGACTGACATCTCTGCCTTCATTGTGTCTGTACTTGGCCTGAAGTCACAGAGGTACGTTATTGTCCGTAACATTTCCTCTTGAGCGGTATTGAATCCCAGAAGAGGAAAACTCAGAGGAATAAACTAATAACCTCTTAGATGAGAATTTTTTATGAGGGCAAGGTTCCATTCCCTGTGATGGGTGAAAAGATGACCAATTTAACAATTATGGGACCACCTTGCAGGGGTGACCACCTTCTAGTTTCTGAGACTTTGATGAATCCATGATGTGCAGAACCACACCAGACCAGGATGGCTCAATCATGCATACATTTTTCTCTCTCTTTGAATCTATATCTCCCATGCTAATACCCTAGTGACAAATTTAAGGACCACTGATTTCCCTGCATGTGTTCATCTCAACATGACCACGTAGAGCAAATATCCTGTATCTTTTCATTTTATTTAAACCATTATATATTTCTTTACCTAGATGCCAAGCTTCTTTGGAAATGCTGTATTCCTGGTTTTCATCCTAACAGCTTTGGTAAGATACTTAGTGTCAAGCTTCACTCTTTACAGATTGACCTTACTTCCTAAAGTGTATAAAGAATATAAAATACTGAATAAAGAATCATGCAAAAGTTAGACAAGACCTTATTTAATCATGTAAAAGTTAGCTCCATCCCTTTGAACTGAAGTCAGGCCAGACCTAGCCAATTCAGATTCCAGGTCATTGTCTCATAAAAGATTACTGTAATTATTTAGTCACGATGAATTATTAAAATCAAAATAGTAAATGAAACTTTAAGTTTTTCCTGCTCCTGAACTTTGTTTGACCCTCCACCAGAGACAGGTTATAACTAACTCTTCTTTTTTCTCTCCTAGCTCAATTCAGGGAAACCAATCTGTAAGTAGTTGATTGGCTCCTATTGGCCTCTTCCTAGTCGTGTCCATCCTCCCATACAAGAAAAACCCTGTTCTGGGCCAGTAATATGGTTCAGTGACTACTCGCCACACAAGCCTGACAACGGGAATTTGAACCCTGGGACCCACATAAACGTCAAAGAAGATAGTCCACAGAGCTGTCCTCTGACCTCCTCTTGTGAGTTGTAGCAAGTATGCTTTCCCCATCATGCAAAAGCCACACATTAACAACAAAACATTACAAATATAAGTAAAGATCCCTTTCCCCATGGCGTTTGTTATGATTATAAGATGTTAGTATTGCATTAGTTTTCTTGTTGCAAATGTCCTTTTATATTTTCTGCAATAAGTTTTCAAAAATGTGGTCTTGATTTTATTTGGTCACACAAATGATCAAGTTAGTTTTTGTTTACCATATGTCTCCATTATCTTCACTAAAATAATTTTAGTTTTATTATTATTGTAAAATTTTTAAGAATATTCAGAAATTTGTACTTACTTTGTCTCCTTAACGTTTGTACTTTGTGAAAATGAGGAAGTTGTTGGGATTGTCCTCTCCTTCTCCCTCCTCCAAATGGCTAGGTTTCACTGTAGGTCTGCTTTCTCCTGCTGTGACAGACAGAGCAGAGGCTAATGTTTTTCCTTCTTGCTCAAGTTATTTCCCTCACCTTTCAGTGACCCTTCTCTTTTGCACAGTATGCTAATGTCTAAGAGTGGCACATGCGTCTTCTCCCTTCACTTCAGATTGCCTTGTCACTTGAAGACATGTAATGTGTTTTTCTGAAAAGAAAATGCATCAACTGGCTCCAGAGGAGAAGGTCTTGGGTCCAACTAAACTTGTGAGAATGCAAGAAACTTTGCTCACAGAGAAAGACAGCCCAGTGAGAAGTTTTTTTATTTATCCTGGGGTTACATAAAAAGTCCTCCACATCACTAACACTTGAAGATGGAAGTCATAGATAGACAGTAAAGTCCGTTTTCTTTGGGGTTGGCTTCATTTCATGTTTTTGGGGGAGCAATTGGCAATGTGAACTTCAGATTCAGTACCAAATTATTTTTGTAGTATCAGCATGTCATAATCACTGTGTTTCTAATGGCTCCTTTAACCTTCCAGCAATTTCTATTTGGTGTTATCTATTCCGTTTTGAACTTACTGTACATCCTGCTTCCCACCTATTCTTCCACTTACCTGTCTCCTTGAGGCAAGTCTGCTGCTCCAGAGAGAAGTGCAGGAAGAGTGTGATCCTTCCAGGAGGAGGCAATGCTGTAGACTGCCAGCTACATCTCTGACAGCGGGCTTTATATAAGGGCAGGGGCAGAATTTACTCTCAGCAGGGCAATCTTCCAAGTCCTCCTTGCTGGGAGGAGTCTTCTGTTATTTCTGTTTATATCATGAGTTGTGTCTCTAGGGAATGCAGAGTACAGTATATAAATAACTAATATTACATAAAAATTAAGGATCTCTTTTTTTTATTTTGGAGTTTGAGGGAAAACCGAAACAGGAAAGACAGCTAGATATCTTAGTAGCTTTTAGGAAGAGGGAGCTAGATGAGAGTAGAAAGCCATGCTTTTTGAATCAGAGGTCACAAAATCAGGCAGGTGCTGGGGGGATAACTCTGTGGATAAAGTGCTGACTATGCAGGATTAGGACCAGTGTACACATCTCCAGAATCCACGTAAATGTTAGGCATAGTAATGGGTGTGTCTGATACCAGCCCATAAGAGACAGCGACAACTAGGAGCAAGGTAACTAGCCAAATTAGCCAGAATTGGTTAGTTCCTAAGGAAAACCATCAGGACTAAGGTTTGGAAGAGGATTTGAGGGGAACACTATTTTCTACAAAGTAGTTAGAAGAGAAATGAGCATTTATCTAAGTGATTATTACTTGCAATGGACTATGCGTTTATAAGTAACTTAAAGGTTTTCCATTTGAGAATATGGTTGGATTGGAAGAAAACTTTAAGCAATTGTAACAAATTTGGACGTTGAAATACCCCACGAAACCTCAACTAATCCTTACGAGAATAATATTTTAAAATACATTCTTTTGAAATTTGGGACCAAAGACCTTTGGTTTCAATGTGAGAATATTTTTCCCTCCACACCTACTTTAGTAGGTGAATTCAGATATTTGTCTATAAGACAGATAACCACTTTTCAAGGGAAAGGGTGTCGATTACCAGGGAGTAAGGAAGGAACTTGACTGTTAGCAAAGGATGCTCTTCCTTGCTTCTTACCAGCATTTGGTCTGGTTATTTCCACAACTATTGTTTAAAGTGGCCATGGGGACTCAACCCACTCCAGGATAGCTGGAGTAAACAGCTTTTGACTTCCATCCTGGCTCCACTGTACACTGCATGCCAGTCTCCACAAACAATAGTGTTGAGGACTGGGGAAGCGTTCCCATGGCCCTGAATATACAGAAAAAGGGACTGTGCCATCAAGTCTTCTGAGTTCATAATTTCAGTGGAGCACAAATTGGGAAATGACAGCACAATAATAGAAAAAAAAAGAAAGAAACCAAAAAAGAAAGAAATAAATAAAAAGGAAAACATCAAAAAAAAAAAAAGCTTGCAAAAAACACTGGTTAATCAACAGACACACAGTTTGCTGACAACTCTCCTTTCACCCATGAATATAAATAAGCATTTATGAGAAATGAACTTTGCCTGAGAAATGAAACTGAAAGTCTGTTCAATAGTGAGGCAGGGCTGGCCTAAACGATAAGAGGAAAATATTAACTGATGTTTTGGCACCTGAACCTACACTAAAGTTCCTACAAGGCTGATTTACTAGAACTCCAATATTTTTGAGAGTTGGAATTCTGTGTGTCACAAGTTATCTTGGGCTATCTTAGCCCCTAAAAACTATATTTTTGCCTGCTTTTGCATTTGTCCTTGTTGCAGGGAGGGGCTGCTTGTTCTTCCGGACCGTGGTTAGCTTAGCCCCAAAATAACCACACAGAAATTGTATTAATTAAAACACTGCTGGGCCCATTTTCTCTAGCCTTTAAGTGGCTAACTCTCACATCTTAATTTAACCCATTTCTATTAATCTGTATATCTCCACGTGGCAGTGGCTTACAGGGAAGGATTCTGCATGTCTGACTCTGGTGGCTCCATGGCGGCTTTCTCATACTCTGCCTTTCTTCCTCCCAGCATTAAGTTCTGTCTTCCCTGCCTGTGTAAGTTCTGCCCTATCAACTAGCCCAAAGCGGTTTCTTTATTCATTAACCAATGAAAGCAACATACAAACAGGAGGACCTCCTACACCATGTTCTAACAACTGTGTAACTGTGAGAGAAGTATTTCAGAAATTAGAAACAAAACCCTAATTTCTATCAACTCAAAGATTAAACAATGTCACCAGATAGGATCTGAGGCCCAAAACAGAGATAACCTCTATGGTATCTCTGTGGGATATAGAAAAAGACAAGATCTCCTGAGTAAAGTGGAAGCATGGAGACCTTGGGAGAGGGTAGAAGGGAAGGGGAGTGGAATGGAGGAGAGAGGATAAAAATACATAGCTCAATAAAATCAATTTTTAAAAATGGGTTACAGAACAGAGAATTCTCAATGGAAGAATATAAAATGGCCAAAAGAAACTTAAGCTGATGGTCAACATCCTAAGTCATCAGGTTAATGCAAATAAAAATGACTCTGAGATACCATCTTACACTCACTACTCAGAACATCTAAGACCAAAAACACCAATGATACCTTTATACTGGAGTAAGGAAAACACTCCTCCATTGCTGTTGGGAATGCAAAATTGTACTACTCTGAAAATCAGTATGGTAGATTCTCATAAAATTAGAAATCAATCTACCTCAGGACCCAGCCATACCCAAATGATGCTCAATCAGACTAAAATTGTTTAACTATGTTCATAGAAACATTATTTGGAATAGCCAGAACCTGGAAACAAACTACATGCCCTCAACTGAAGAATGGATAATGAAAGTGTGGCACATTTACACAAGAGAGTTAGGCTCAGCAGTTAAAAAAAATACATCTTGAAATGTGCATGCAAACAGAAGGAACTAGAAAAAAACCATCTTGAGTGAAGTAACCCACACCCAGAATAATGAATATGGTGTGTACTCACTCATAAGTGAACACTAGCTGTAAAACAAAGGATAAGGAGCCTACAGTTCATGACCTAGAGAAGCTAAGTAACAAGGTGTATCCTAAGAAAAACATATATAGATCCCCTGAAAAGAGGAAATAGACAAGATTGCCTGTCAAAATTGGGAGCATGGGGGTGCGGGCAGAAGGAAATGGTGAAGGGGAAGAGGAGAAGAGAAGCCTATGGGGAGGTGAACTTGAGGGAAAGGGAGTTGAAGGACAGAGACGAGAGCAAGAAAAGAGATATTTGATTGAGGGAGCCATTAGGGGGACTAACAAGACCTGGCTCTAGAGAAATTCCCAGGAATCCACAAAGATGACCCCAGCTAAGACCCTAAACAAAGAGGAGAGGGTGCTGGAAGTAAGCCTACCAGTGTCTGACTAACCATGTAGCAGTTGCAGAGAATGTACATGAGCTGTATGGATATTCAAGAATTCTGTCATGGCCAAACAGGAAATGATCTGGGTTACTGAAGTGTATGTTCTACTGGTGATGGCTATGTTAATGAATGTCACAAACAGTTAGAAATGAAGAAGATAAAAAAATACCTGACATAAATATATTTCTTGGGTGTATTTTCAGTTTTTTTTTTTGTACTAGAAAATATTGTAGGCTTTTAGATACAGGAATGAATCTGAAAAACCTTTATTTTTTTTAGTGTTGTGGCTCAAGCCTGTAATCCTTGCATTTGGGATTTGGGAAACAGAGAAATATGGGAGTCTACAAATCAAGGTCAGCATGAATTAATCATTGAACTCTGTCACACACATTATACTAAGAAAATACTCCAAGATAAATAAATTAAAAGGAAAGAAGAAAATTAATGCTTGTGTTCAGCTACAGGGTTTCTGTTTCTTCTAAGTTTCAGGCTGACTTTCTTTACACTTGGAATTAAAAAATAAAAGTACTTTGTACATATATTCTCCTCCCCCACCCTCCATGTCTCAAGAGATCTAAGAGTTACAGAATGTTGCATTCCAGCAAGAACTGGCCAAAGTCAAGCTTCCTTTTGGTTAGCAGGACTGCTTTTGTATAAACAAAAAACAGAAGGGAGAGGCAATACACAGAGGTAACATTTAGGTGTTAACCATGTAACACAGCTCTGGATAGAAGTGGCATCTGTTCCCTGGAAAACTTGGAGAGATTGCAGATGGCTCTTTATCCCAGATGCTCCCTGAGATGAAAGAGAACATTTTCTTCTGTCCCCCAGGGTTCAAAGCATAGTCAGACTAATGTGCTAGGACATGCCCAAAGGATTATTGCTAGTAATGGAGGCTGTGCCACTCATATAAACAGGTGAAAGTTCTGAGATTACACAACAGCAAAGCATAACAGCAGAACAGAGCAGAGAGGAAAGGGTTCTCCAAGCCAGAGGCCACAGAGTCTGTGTCCTGGGTTGGAATGTAAAACAGACTACAAAGCACATCTGAAGTTTTTAAAATTCATTTTTCATTCCATCCACAGTTTCCCTCTCCCACCTTCTCCCTCATTTCCTATCCACTCCTCAAAGAGGGTAAGGCCTCCCGTGGGCATCAACTAAGCCTGGCAAATCTAGTTGAGACAGGACCAAGTCCTTCCTTCATTCCTCTTCTCCCCCACTGGGCATCAAGGCTCTGCAAGGTATCACACCATAGGGAATGCCAGAGGCAAAGAAGCTTTAACACAGGAATGAAAACCAGAAAGTGAGTGACCTCAGATTGTTATATATGTGAAAGCTTTCTGGGTTTTCAGGGATCCAGGAAATGGGAAAGCACCCAAATGCAATCATTTTGCATCCAGGAGTCGTTTTTTCAGACCTGGAATTCTAGGGCCCTCCAGTCCCAAGCTGCAGGAGGACATCTAGGTAATTTCTATTAGATAGAAAGTGTCAGTGCTGTCCTGTCACACACATTACTAGAGCATCAGTCCTTTTGCTAGTGTTCTTTGATTTAATTTTATCATATATATAAAATATCAAGGTTAATGAAATCCAAAGTCTATACACATCTTTAAACTTTTGTACAGTCAGAATGTGCTTTATGAAGCTATGGGTCTTCACATCAGATTTCACACTTTCACTGATAATTACGTTTTGATTCACATGTCCACCACAACCACCAACAAAATCCACCACAGTGTTAGGATAAGAAAAACAATCTTGATATTCAACTTGATATTGTCTTTCATAACTTACTATTACCTCCATCAGTCCTTTCTCATCTTCTAATATTCAGTCTTTCTTCTGATTTTTTTTAGAAGTTATACTATTCCCACATGTTATAAGTGATGCATATAAGGTAGAAAATGAAGTTTTTTTTTCCTGATATTGCATGACCTCACATTTTAAGTTCATCATTTTGGTGAACTGTGCTTATTGTATTTTTCTTCTGAATATTATTCATGTCTATCTGTCTATGTGCCTGCCTATCTATCTATCTATCTATCTATCTATCTATCTATATATCTATCTATCTATCTTTAATCTATCTATGGCTTTTATTATCTATTCACCTGTTGAAGGACATATTGATTCCAGTTTTTTTCCCTAGTGAATACAGGAGTGATAGATGCAAAGGTGCAGGGTGGAAAGTGAAGGGTATAATGATATAATTATAATGTATTATATTCTCAAAAATTAGAAATAAAAAAACAATCTTGTGAGTGAAAATTTCTTTTGTATTGTAAAGAGTTCTGGATATATGTCCAGGAGTGAAACAGTTAAGCCATATGTTAGTTATATTTTTAAGTTTTTGAAAAATATCCAAACTTATTTCCACCTGACTTTATTTTCACCCCCATCAATAGTGAGTGAAGAGTCTTCTCACCCCACATCCTATCATTTATTCTCAGATTTGTTGATGAGAGTCATTATGACCCCAGTCAAGTGGTCTCTCAAATTGGTTTTCATTTGCATTTCCCTGATGGTTAGTGATACGAAATTTGTCATTTTCTTGATACTCATTGATCATTCTCTCTCTCTCTCTCTCTCTCTCTCTCTCTCTCTCTCTCTCTTCCTTTCTTCTCAAACTGTCTGTTCATTTCCCGTGCCAGTTTGTTGATCACTGGTACTTAATTTCTGAAGTTCTTTATAATTCTAGACTTCAGTCTTATGTCTGAAGTGTAGCTCATATAGGTTTTTTCTCATTCTGGGTGTTGTCTCTGTTATGCTGATGTTTGCATTGTTGTACAGAAGCTTTTGATTTTCCTGTGTCCATCTGTTGATACTGAGGGAAAGTTCTGTGAGGCTGGTGTACTATTACAGAGGAAGATCTTGTCTGTTCAGCATCACATTTGAAACTAAAGACTTTATTCCATCTCAAAATAATTTTTGTATGATGGATAAAATGAATCTACACTCACTCTTTTGTGAATAGATTCCAGGTTTGGTAGCACCATTGAACAGACTGCCTCTTTTTAATGTATATTTTGCTTTTCTTGTCAAAAATTAAGTGGGCATACGTTGTCACTTTATTTCTGCATCTTTATTCTATTTCATTGGTTTACCTGTCTATTTTCCCATGTTACTACCATATTGTCTCTATTACTGTATCATTCATTATTTTCTATTTTTCTTTTCACGGTGAAAAGATTTTTTTTCTCACATAACATATGCTGATTATTTTTCCCACTCTCTCTACTTCTGCCAGTTACTCCCTATTTCCACTCCCATTTGGACCTATTCATTTTTTCCTTTCATTTCAAAACAGACAGGTTTCTAAAGTATAAAAATATAATATAATGATAATAAACAAATATTAATGCATTGGGATTAATACACAGAAACAAAAGAACTCAAGAGAAGGCACAAGAGTCAGAGATGTTTTTGTTTTGTACACTAGGGAATCCATAAATACACTAAACTATAAATAATAATTTTATGTTGAAAGTTTTGATTTGTTTGGGGTTGAATTTTGTTCAGGGTAATAAGTATGGGTGATATGGTAGAGTCTTCTCTTTTGTGTTGATTTTATTGGTTAATAAAGAAACTGCCTTGGCCCTTTAATAGGACAGAAAATTAGGTAGGCAGTGTAGACAGAACAGAATTCTGGGAGAAAGAAGCCGAGTCAGGCAGTCACCATGACTCTCCTCTCCAAGACAGATGCAGGTTAAGATCTTCCTGGTAAGCTGCCACCTCGTGGTGCTACACAGATTATTAGAAATGGGTTAATCAAGATGTGAGAATTAGCCAATAAGAGGCTAGAACTAATGGGACAAGCAGTATTTAAAAGAATACAATTTGCATGTAATTATTTCGGGTGTAAAGCTAGCCAGGTGGCTGGACGCAGCCCGCCGTTCCTCACTACATATGTATTTGTATGTAGTATTTATACATGGATGTATTTGGATTCTTCTTCTACTTCATCTTGTTTTTTACAACACTGTTTGGCCTATTAGCTTATATTTCATATTAACTAACTCTAACATCTTAAATTAACATGTTATTTTATGTATCACCATGAGGTTGTGACTTACAGTGTAATGTTCTGGCATGTCCTTCTCCTTTGGCAGCTACATGGTATCTCCCTGACTCTGCCTATATATCTTTTAACCTGGCTGTATTTGGATTCTTCTACATACATCCATCTACTTTGACAAGCACCAGCTGTGGAAGATGTTGTCTTTTCCCCAATATGTGTGTTTCTGGCTTCATTATGAAAAAAACAGTGTCAATAGGACTTTGGATTTATATCTGGGTCTTCAATTTGATTCCATTGATGGACACGTCTGTTGTTGAGTCAATACCGTGGAGTTTCTATAACTTTAGGTTTGTAGTACTGCTTGAAATCAGGGATAGTGGATACATCCAGCTAATCCAGCTAAAAAATTAATTCTTTTATTATTCAGGATTATTTTAGCTCTTCTGTGTCTATGTATTTACATATGAATCTGAAAAGTTTCTTTTCAAGATCATCTTTAAACTACACACCATTCCCAAGCATAAATCACCCTATAGAGTTTTCCTATCATATCTCCACGTAGGGCATGTCATAAGAATAGGAACAAAGACAGTTAGTCATCCAGAGCCTAGTCCTGTCAAGCACCCAGCTTTATCTTTGAGATTGGTAGTGTTGGTGCCTCTCTCACTGACTTGCTCTGGACTTGGCACACACCATCATCTCTGTGCATCTGGGTTTGCTAATTCCTATGCTGCTGAGTCTAATTTCCCTCCAGTGCACATCAACTGCTCTAGGTGATCTGTAACTCAGAACTAAGAGAAACATTTAATAGCATGTCCTTATGGAGCTGTTCATAATGTGTACATGCACATATTTTTAGAACTTGAAGCAGAAATGTGTCCTTATAGTATAGAAGATAATTTTGACTCTTTTCATTCATTTTTTCCATCTGAATATCCTGTAATTTTACCAAGAAATGCATATCTTTTGCCAGATAAATAAAAGACAAAGACTTTTTATGTTTATGTTTTAATATGTGAACAACAACCTTTTTAAAGTTCAGAATTAACATATTCAGAATTAATTATTAACTACCATTGAAAAAATGACTGAATAAAAAGATTTTTTTATGTTTTCTCTATAGAGACATTTTAAATTGATGCACATATATAATCATTTGTTATTTTAATGTTTTGTTGCTTAAAGACTCTTCTCTAAGACACAACTTACAGTGGGGTGAAATAGACTTTATGTAAAAACCATCAATTATAGATAATTGTTGTCACACTAAAATACTTGCTTCCTAACATTATGATATTAGAGCTCTTTCTGCTCTGGTAGATGCAAATCTTTCTCCCTTGCACTNAGCCCAAAGAGCAATCAGGGTTCCCTGCCCTGTGGGAAGTCCAAGGACCACCCACCTCCATCCAGGTCTAGTAAGGTGAGCATCCACGAAACTGCCTAGGCTCCCACAAAACCAATAGGTACAGTAGGATCAAAAACCCATTGCCATTGTTCTTGAAGTTATAGAGGCATTTTAAATTGATGCACAGATATAATCATTTTTATTTTAATGCTTTGTTGCTTAAAGGCTCTTTTCTCTAAGAGACATCTTACAGTAGGTGGAAATAGACTTTATACAAAAATCATCATTTATAAATAATTGTTGTCCCACTAAAATACTTGCTTTCAAACATTATGAGATTAGAGCTCTTTCTGCTCTGATTGACCCAATCACTCAGTCTTTATCTCTAGCACTGCAACAAATTACCAGCTGCAGCCTCCCTTCTCCCTTGCCCACACCTCCTGTGAATCCTATAGATTATACCCTCCTAAACTTACCCCCCACACACTTTTGTAGTATCCCAGCCCCCAGTTCCAACAGGCACCTCCTGCTCAAACATAGGCCATGCCTGGCAGAAAATCAGGTAGGCTTCCCATAGATCTTCTTCTCTGTCCCTCTTTGGTTCCCTAGAGCCCATCTCTCAGTCTTGTCCCTAGTGCTCTAACAGATCACCAGCATCAGACACCCTCCACCCATGTTGACAGTTCCTGTGGACTACAGGAATCATATCCTTCTAACCTCCTGCCACTCATCACTGTATCAAGACCATTCCCTGTAAACACACCAGCTGAGCAGCCCTAAAAACACAGGCATCACACAGCCATCACACTCTATCAAAATTCAGAGGGGAAACAGAAACCAGGGAACAAAGCACCCACCCATCATAGACAAACTCATAAATCAGTGCCTAGAGCTATAAACATCTCAAACCTAGATGTCAAGACAACAGAATAAAAACATAATCAATAGAGTTCTCCAGGGAGAGACCACTATGTCACCACAGAAGAGCCTGAATATTTCAACATAAATAAAGCTCTAGAAAATGACCTTAAATCTAATTATAGGAAGAAAATAGAGGTCCTGGAAGAGGAAATTGATAAACCTCTAAAAGGAATCCAGGAAAACAGAAAGAATCAAAGAAAATAAGTAAAATAATTCCTTAAAAAAGCCAACAAAATACAAACGAATAGTTGAACTCAATGAATAAAACTGTTTGATACCTAAATATGGAAATTGAAGCAATAATGAAAACACAAACTGGGGAAATCCTGAAAATTAAAAATTAATGTACTCAAACAGTAACTACAGAGGCAAGCTTCACAAACAATATAAGACAGAAGAGAAAATCTCTCTTAGGTATTGAAGATACAATAGAAGAAATGGATACATCAGACAATCAAATGTTAAATTTAAAATAATCCTGTTATAAAATATAGAAAAAAATCTGAGACACTAAGAAAAGACCAAGCCAAATCACATTAGAAACAGAGGAAGAAGAATTCCTGCTCAAAAGCCCAGAAAATATTTTCAACAAAAATCATAGATGAAAATTTATCTAACCTAAAAAAGGAGGTGCCTATCATGGTATAAGAAGCATACAGAATACTCAAGAGATTGGACAAGAAAAAAAAGTTCTTTGCTACATAATAATCAAAACACTAAACATACAGAACAAAGAAAGAATTCAAAAAGCTGAAAGGGAAAAGTACCAAGTAACATATAAAGGCAGACCTATTAGGATTAAGCCTGACTTCTCCATGGTGATTCTAAAAACCAAAAGAGCTTAAACATATGTGCAATAGACTCTAAGAGACCACAGATGCCAGCCCAAACTACTATATCCAGCAAAACTTTCAATCTCCATAGTTGGAGAAAATAAATTATTCCATTTTAGGCATATTTAAATAATATCTATTTACAAATACTTCCACACAGAAGGCACTAGAAAAATTCCAAAGAAAGGAGGTAAACTATGCCCATGAAAATCCATGAAATAATCTCACAACAGCAAAATCAAAAAAAAGGGACACACACAGGGACACGTGCGCATGCACACACACACACACACACACACAGCTCTCACCACTGCCACCAACAATAACAACAAAATAACAGATACATTAGTTTCTTCAGCTGTTGTTATAGTTATTACAAACAGTCATGTAAAGAATTGTTCTCAAGTGCACCTTAGAATATACTTTAAAAATCTTGTCCTTATTAATTCTTTGAGGATTTAAAACAAGGTAGTTTTTTTTTCTTTCTCCATCTTTATCTCCCTTTTCACAGAATGTTAAGTTGTCCTCTCCTTCTCCTCCTCCTTCTCTTCCTCCTACTCTTTTTTTCATTTTTTTCATTTTTTTATTTATATATTTATTTATTAACGATTTCTGTCTCTTCCCCACCGCCGCCTCCCCTTTCCCTCCCCCTCCCCCAATCAGCCCAAAGAGCAATCAGGGTTCCCTGCCCTGTGGGAAGTCCAAGGACCACCCACCTCCATCCAGGTCTAGTAAGGTGAGCATCCAAACTGCCTAGGCTCCCACAAAACCAATATGTGCAGTAGGATCAAAAACCCATTGCCATTGTTCTTCTTCCTCCTACTCTTATTTCTCCCTGGAGCCCAGTTTGGGCTGTCTAACTACTCCTGGGAATGTGGCCTGCCCTAGAGTGTGGTCACACTGCTCCCTCTCCTAGAAGCTATCAGAAGCTAATGGTGCTCAGCTAGCAGTGGGTTTTCCTGTCCAACTTTTCCTGTATGCTGTAATGCTGTCTGCTTTGGGCTTGTGTAAGACTTATAAATATCCAGATTCATAGAAATGCCCATTCTTACCAAAGTGAGCTGGTTATTATTTATTTGAGTAAATGTTCTTGTAAATGGTTTTCTTTCCTAGGCATTATTGTTTCTTGTTTATATTTCATTTAATTTTACACTCACTTTCCAAATTTAAACCATCTTGCTTTGCCTTGATACACTGAAGTTAAAGAAACTCTCCAAATCTCTTTAACAGTGCTTAAGTGATCCAGCTCCCACCCAGGTTTAGCACTCGGATGAGAGTACAGAGAGATCAAATGTCTAAGACAGGGCCTCCACCACCTCAGAGATGATGGCGATATTTTAGGGTGTTTGTCTGGTTCCCACTAGGCCTGGACTTGGTTTTGCTGAGAAACAGGAACTGAATCATTTCTCAGAAAGCCCTTAAGTGCTGTCTGAGCATTCCTGATTGCATTTGTCACACGCTAATGTTCTTGACCCCACTGATCTGTCTCCTTTGTCTGATCAACTTCCCACATTAACCCATGTGGCTATTTCAACATCTGAGCTCGATGGATAGGGAAAAATACAGTGTTAAGTGGGGAAGCACAAGTTCAGAAAGAGAAAACAATATGCTCACCCTCACGTGCAGATTGTTACCTCCAATGTATATGCATATAGATTTAAATAGGAGCAAGTGTAGGTAAAGTCTAAAGAAAATAACTTTTGAAAAAGACTGGCATTATTATAGGAAATAACCTGAAAAACCGACAAATGAGAAAACATGAACATTTTGGCCTTGAAAAGAGAATAAACACCACAATGAATGACAATCCACAAAATGGGAGAAGAGTATATATCAGATATATTCAAATTATTTATGCATATTGACAATATATAAAAATTTAAAAATTAAATACCTCAAACTCCAAGGCTTCAGTGTTAAGTGAGATAATGATCTTAACTGACAGACTCTGAATGAAGAAATTAAAAAAGTCAATTAAACCTTAATTCACATTTTTTCATATTCATACATGTATATAATGTGTTTTGACCAAATTCTCTCCTCTCTAATTCTTCAAGTCCTAAAACTTTTTTATACCATTTTTATGTATTGCCTTATTTTTTTTAAAACCAGACATTGATTTCATTTAGTTCTGCCTCTTATGCATTGATGTGGGAGTATGGATAACCTAACAGCCCACATTCCTGACAATATTGACTCTCCCCCAGTGGCCACCAACTGCTAAAAGCTTCTCACTAGGAGACAGGACATCATGAGCCCCTCCCCATCCACGTTGAAAGCTTGGCTGGCTTGATTTTGTCCAGGACTGGCACATGTACTCCCAGTCATTGAGATTTCATGTGTGCAACTGCACTGTTGTATCCAATAAACATTGTGTCACTCCAGACAATCTATTCTCTGGCTTTAATAATATCTCTGTTCCCTCTTCCACAATGTTTATTTTCTTACAGCATGCAAATTATAAAGTAAAAATCTGTGAATCACAGAAGAAGCTGAAGGAAAATTAGCCAATCACATCAGCAGTCAGTCTGCATGAGCTGCGGCTCCTATAGCCCCTAATGGGGAATAGGAGGACATCAGGCATTAAGTCATCTCTCCCTATCTTTAACTCCAATAATCTTTTTATTTTTTAAACAAGTCAGGGCCCCTCCCTCCTAACTTCCTGTCAGTGCCATTTTGGCTACTCCTGCCTCCTATGTGCTCAATTCTGCATACATTTCTGAATAATGCCTCTGCTATCACAGACATTAGTATCAACGTTGACAAATGGTATGACATGAGACCAAAGAGCTTCTCAATAGAAGAGAATACCATCATGATTATAAATTGGAAGAATGGGAAACTGTCTTAATCAGTTTTATGTCTGTCAGAGTTACTGTCTTGAATATATAAAGGACTAAATCACTAAACACCAACACAATAATCCCAGCACAAATGAGACATGAAACTAAACAGAGTTCTCAGAAGAAGAAACATATGACCAAGAAATAATTTTTAAAAATGTTCAAAATCCTTAACCATAAGGAAAACCAAGTATAAAACTCTGGATTTTATTTTTAAGACATCCGGGATGGCCAAGGTCAGAAATTCAAATCACCACAAATGCTAGTGAGAATTTGAGGAAAGAAGAACTCTTCTTCCTTGTTGATGGGACTGTAAATTGTTGGAGCAAACATAGGAATCAGTGTGAATCTTCCTCAAAAGGATAGAGGTAGATCTTCCACATGTTCTCAAGATGGTAGAGATGTCTGAGAGCTACAAACATAGAGTGGAACAAGCATAAGTAGGAATTGCATGTGGAGTCAATACTCCACATACCTCATATACCTGATATAGATTTTAAGACTTAGTATTTTCCCTGCTGTATTTCTGTCTTTCTTTGCTATATTCTTTACTCACTAAATCCCCATTTTCCCTATTTTTAGGTGCGAATGGATATTCTATGTCACTGTTGAAATATGCAATTCTGTTTTAAATTCTTCTTCTTCTTCTTCTTCTTCTTCTTCTTCTTCTTCTTCTTCTTCTTCTTCTTCTTCTTCTTCTTCTTCTCCTTCTTCTCTATTGTTCATGTTGTCACAGGTCAGATTTAGCCTTAACTCTCAGAATTGATTGTATACTTTGGGGTTTTGATCAATGTTGAGGCTATGGGGAATTCTGTGTTGGACTAAATGGGTATTGCATTGTGATATGGCATGAGTCTTTGGTGGTCAGGAGTGGAATACTGTTATTTGAATGAGAAATGACCCATATGCTCATGTGTTTGAACATTTGTCCCAAAGCAGTAAAACTTGGAAGGTAGGGAAGTTCTAGAACGTACCTCATTTCTTCTCAGCCTATGAAACTTTGCTGTAGGAAGTAAACATTGATTCAGGCTTGAGGGTTTGTAGGTCTGTTGCCTTACAGTTTGCTCTCTCTGCTTCCTGTGTACAGCTTCATGGCTGGTTTGAAAACAGGCAATTAGTCCATGTCCTGTACTTTGGAAGTGTTAGTTTCTTCTCTAATGGAAAGAGTGTACCAAGTCTATAATTCTGCAGGAACTTTTCATCCTTGTTTTAATTGTGAAATAAAATGTCATTCAGCATTGTTAGGGTATGTATGTTGTCCTTTGTAAAGCTGCTTTACCCATATAGTGCACCTATATATACTGTCAGTGGTAAGGGCTTTGGAAATTCTAAGGAGAAAAGATCAGAGAGACAGAGAGAGAAACACACAGAGAGAGAGAGAGAGAGAGAGAGAGAGAGAGAGAGAGAGAGAGAGAGAGAGAGAGAGAGTCTTCTACCAGTGTTTCCCAGTTTTCATCTCCATGAGAAAAGAGTTGAGACCTTTGGAACAAACACTGAGTACCAAGCAAAGGAGAATTGGATTTTAAAGTTACATAGTAGAGAATGACTGAGTGCTTCTTAAGCAGGAGATAAATTGTGCCACCTTTTAAATTGTGTGCTTTTTAATCAATTCCAGAAGATATTGAGTGAGGTTTCATATATGATTTTTGGTTACTTTTGTTTAGCGTGACTTAACTAAAACATTTCATTTCTTCGTCACATCAAAATGTCAATTAAAATGTTGGACATAAAACTCAGTTTTGTGATTTCTGAGCCCACACCTAGAGATGGCATGCTTTAAACTATAATTTCCTTTTTTCCCCATAGTCTGTCTTGCTTTCCTTTACACTGTTCCCTCTACCTCCTCTTTTCTCACCAACAAATCCTTATCTCAAAAGATGAGATTCACATCATTATCGAATGATGAGTTCCACAGCCTTCTGCCTCTTTGTCCTCCTGCCTGTGTGTGGTGAAGAAGCAAGAAGGTGCCTTTGGGTGTCTGTGTAATGATCTCAGATTTCCCGGTATCCAGAACTGTAAGCTCTAAATTCTGTTTGTTGTAAATTTTCAGTCTCAGGAAGTCTGTTATAGACCAGAATGAAGAAGACAGATATTGGTACAGGGAGCTGAAGTGTTATGAAACAATTGATAATGTGGAATCAGCATGGCAAATAAGTATTGAAAGAAGTTGGAAGAACATGGGGGGGGATCAAGCTCATATTATCACAAATACAGCAATATGTGCAGTTATTGTGAGAACCCTAAGAAGAGAACTATGAAATTATCATATGGGAACTTATGGGAGATGAATTGAAATGTTATGAGTAAAATATTTGTAGACATATATGTTCTGTATGCATTCTGGTAAAATCTGAGGCAGAAATGAGAAACAAGATGTTGGAAGCGAGATATAAATCCAATCTTATGAAGAGCAAATAACACCAGTAAATCATCAGTATAGAAGAACAGGACAAAGATTATACAAGAAAGATTAAATATAGTTAGAAATGATCTCAGTGTTGGAGTATGTGATTAGCATGCAAGACGGTCCAGGTTTAACCCTTAGAACAAGCAGAATGAATAAAAAAAGAAATATAATGTGAATTCACCTATATAATGTTTTCTATTTATCAGTGATGAGCATACATCAAAAATAGAAACCCTTGACATAGTTGACAACAGTGAATTATGTGAAGTATGTAAGAATATCTTCAGATGTATGTAAGAACTTATGTAAGAAAATTTGGTACAGATTTAAAATAATTTCTTTCTAAAAATGAAAACATATCATACTTCTTAATTGATTCTCTGAGCCAATCTTACCTTACTTTCAAATCAGACATTAAATGAAAAAAAATCTGAAAACAAACATCTCTTATCCTACAGAGGCAACTATTATCATATGAAATCCAGCAAAATAATGTACCATACAGGGCCTACTTGTTGGAGTTTATATCCTGCCCAGTGCCCACAGCTGGTAAGCCCCCAAAGAAAATCACACAGAGAGTCTATATAAGGTTATAAACTCATTGGCCTATTAGCTCAGGCTTCTTATTAGCTCTTGTAGCTTATATTAACCCATTATTCTTATCTATGTTAGCCACATACCTCAGTACCTTTTTCAGTGGGGCAGGTCACATCCTGCTTCTTCGGTGATCTGGGCAGGACTGCTAGTAATGGGCTTCCTTCTTCCCAGAATTCTCCTGTTCTCATTGTGCCACCTCTACTTCCTGTCTGGTTTTCCTGCCTATACTTTGTGCCTGGCTACCAACCAATCAGCGTTTATTTAAAACATAATTGACAGATACAGAATTGTTCTCCCGCACCAAAATACAATAGAATTTTTGACCATCTTTAGCTGGCTTCTTTCTAGATGTGGTAAGCCAGCTCAACAGGTTAAAACCAATGAACATACATTACATCAGCTCACTAAAAAGAAAATTTTATATCTATCAATTGATTAGATCTATCAGTCAAGAAGGTATTTTTACCAAATGCAAAACTCAAGCCTGATTTTAAAATCTTAGCATATAGGGAAAGTGGGAAAAATGCTTCAGTTTGCCAAAAGCATATGCAAACAGCATTCAGGTGACATCTTTTAAAATATTGAACAACAAGAGCAAAGCAAGGATCCCCCTTCTCATTACACTTACTCAACACCCAACTTGAAGTTGTGGGTAATAAAAAAGGTAAAAAGTGCAAATAAAATATATATACAAAAAGCAATAACTAAAGAGAAAATGACTTCTCACAGATAATATGACACAGTTTGCAGAATATCCAGAAGAGTTCACAATAAAAGTTGCCTTGAACTAATATGAATATAAGAAAATTTCCCATTATAAGATTAAAATAAAAATGTTCCTTGTATACCAACAAGAAATAAGTGAGTGGTATTTCAGATGTAAAGCACATTAGTATTCACATGAATACCAATAAAAACAGTTAAATGATAACATAAAATGTGTACAGGTTTGCTAATGTAAAGAAGACTGTAAATTTCTGATAGAAGAGATTAAAGAGTATGTACATAATGAGTTCAATGACCAAGAAAAAGTTCCCAGCCCAGGAAGACGCCTTTGCACTCTCAGTCTAATGCTGAGAGCCTTGGGGAGTTGCTGGAATTGAGTCCATTGTGAGGAGCAGAAGAGCTGGCCTCTAATGTCAGCAGGTGCCAACAGCAGTAGAAGCCATCACTGTGAAAAGTAAGACCGACACTGTGTGCTGCCTGCATCCCACTTCTTCACGGAGCAGTTTACCCCATAGATAATCTCACCCTTATTCAGAGCAGGGCTTCCTCACTGACCTCAGCCCTACCTGAAAAGGTCTCCAAGGCCATGCAGATGCATTGCACACGTTCTAGGAATCTTCTGTCTCATTATGTTGTCGCTTCAGACCAGCTATCTCACCAGCTCCTACAGTTTGATCATTATAGATTCACTGTAACCTTAACAAAACACTTCCATATTTTTTGAGAATAAGAAACCAAAGTTTATATGAAAGAAAAATGATACAGAAGAACTAGTGTATAGCATTAAAGGAGAAGATAGAATACTGACGCTTCAAACTTAATAAAAAAGACACATCAATTAATGACACATGGTTGTTGGAGACTTTTGAAATCAGTGGAAAACAATAGGATTCAAACATACGTCACCTAAATAGGATTAAGTAACCTTTGTCCAAGGAGCAAAGACATTGTAATAGATGAAAAGATAGGTTTTTATCTTTGCATATATCCCTGGAAACACCTGTATCAACATCCATATGTATTTAAAAATTGATGTATAACTACTTCTTTAAAATATGAACTCAAAGAAAAACATGAAAGAAAAATCACAGATGACATCTATGCATCTACTGCTACAACTAATACATTTATGCTCTTCAGGTATCCTTAATGTATATAAACCCAGGAAAAGGGTATTTTAAAGTCTATTTCATAAATTATTAAAATTGTTTAAATAAAGCCTTGATGATATTTGATCCCTTGAATCAAATATTTTAAATAGATTATAAACATCTATAATACTGATGGCAATGTTCATTTAGAACAAAACTCCTTAATTCATCATATAATTTTCATTAAGCTATCAAATTAAATGCTAACTACATTAATCTTAATAATCCTGAACATGTTCAGAAAAAGTAATAAATGAAATTTTATTTTTTAAAACAGTCAACGTTATTAAACGCCCAAAATGAGATGTTGTATGTTAATAAGGTATTTTGATACATATAAACCATTTAATTAAATTAATTGACATAAATTTGTTTTAAAAATAATCCCTATATAATCAAATCTATCATTTGAATATAGGGATTATTTTTAAAACAAATTTATGTCAATTAATTTAATTAAATGGTATATATATATATATATATCAAAAGGACATTGATCCTATAATTCGTGATCCTAGAAAAGCTAAATAAGAAGGTGAACCCAAAGAAAAACATATAGTTATCCTCCTGGATATTGGAAGGAGACAAGATTGCCAGGCAAAAACTGGCAACTTGGGGGTGGGGGTGGGGTGGGGGTAAAGGGAAATGGGGAGAGAAAAGTGAGAAGGGGAGGATGGGGAGAGCTTGGGAGGGTTGGGATGGAGGAAGGGTAGATATGGGAGCAGGGAAGTATATATCTTAATTAAGGGAGCCATTTTAGGCTTGGCAAGAGACTTGACTATAGAGGGGTTCCCAGGTGTCCAAGGAGATGTCCCTAGCTAGTTCCTTGGGCAGCTGAGGAGAGGGAACCTGAAATGGCCCTATCCTATAGCCACACTGACGAATATCTTGCATATCACCATAGATCCTTTATCTGGCAATGGATGGAGATAGAGACAGAGACCCACACTGGAGCACTGGACTGAGCTCCCAAGGTCCAAATGAGGAGCAGACAGTGGGGCTGATCTAATGGGAGTTCACCAAGTCTAGCTGGACTGGGACTGATGGAGCATTTGATCAAACTTGACTCTCTGAATGTGGCTGACAATGAGTGCTGACTGAGAAGCCAATGACAATGGCACTGGGTTTTGATCCTACTGCATGTACTGGCTTTGTGGGAGCCTAGTCTGTTTGGATGCTCACCTTCCTAGACCTGGATAGAGGGGGGAGGACCTTGGACTTCCCACAGGGCAGGGGACCCTGATTGCTTTTGAACTGGAGAGAAAGGGGTAGGGGAAGTGGGAGGATGGGGGAGGGAAATGGAAGGAGGGGAGGATGTGGATTTTTTAAATAATAATAATAAAATAGATTATCAGAAAAAATAAATAAATGAGATTGAAAAAAAAACTAATCCCTATATTCAAATGATAAATTTAAGTTCTGAATTAAGGCTGTAATACATCAAAAATAATAAATACACCTAATAAACATTTTTAAAACATATTCATGTTACTTTTCCTTTTCAGAATTAAAATTGTAGAAGATACAAACCCACAAATTTTAATATTCATTATGTTGGTAAGCTCACATCCAGTGCAGCATGGATACCAAACCTGGTGGGGGGTGCTGGGATTGAGACAAGGAGGCTTCTTTTCAGGTGGAAGAACAACCTAAACAACAGTAGGAACAGAGGAAGAAGAATTCCTGCTCAAAAGCCCAGAAAATATTTTCAACAAAAAATCATAGATGAAAAAAAAATCATAGATGAAAATTTTTCTAACCTAAAAATGGAGTTGCCTATCATGGTTTAAGAAGCATACAGAGCACTCAATAGATTGGACAAGAAAAGAAAGTCCCCTCGCTACATAATAATCAAAACACTAAATTACAAAACAAAGAAAGAATTCAAAAAGCTGAAAGGGAAAAGTACCAAGTAACATATAAAGACAGACCTATTAGGATTAAACCTGACTTCTCCACGGTGATTCTAAAAACCCAAAGAGCTTAAACAGATGTGCAATAGACACTTAGAGACCACAGATGCCAGCCCAAACTACTATATCCAGCAAAACTTTCAATCACCATAGTTGGAGAAAATAAATTATTCCATTTTAGGCATATTTAAATAATATCTATTTACAAATACTGCCACACAGAAGGCACTAGAAAAACTCCCACAAAAGGAGGTAAACTATGCCCATGAAAGTCCATGAAATAATCTCACAACAGCAAAATCAAAGGAAGGGACACACACACACACATATACACACACAAACACACACACACACACACAGCTCTTGCACCACTGCCACAAACAATAATAACAAAATAACAAATACATTAGTTTCTTCAGCTGTTGTTATAATTATTACAAACAGTCGTGTAAAAGAATTATTCACACGTGCACCTTAGACTATACTTTAAAAATCTTATCCTTATTAATACTTTGAGAATTTAAAACAATGTAGTTTTTTTTCTTTCTCCATCCCTATCTCCCTTTTCACAGATTGTTAAATTGTCCTCTCCTGCTCCTCCTCCTCCTCCTTCTCCTCCTCCTCCTCCTCCTCCTCCTCCTCCTCCTCCTCTTCCTCCTCCTCCTCCTTCTCTTCTTCGTACTCTTATTTCTCCCTGGAGCCCAGTTTGGGCTGTCTAACTACCCCTGGGAATGTAGCCTGCCCTAGAGTGTGGTCACACTGCTCCCTCTCCTAGAAGCTATCAGAAGCTAATGGTGCTTAGCTAGCAGTGTGCTTTTATGCCCAACTTTTCCTGTATGCTGTAATGTTGTCTGGCTTGGGCTTGTGTAAGACTTATACATATCCAGATTCATAGAAATGCCCATTTTAACCAAAATGAGCCAGATATTTATTTTAGTAAATGTTCCTGTAAATGGTTTTCTTCCCGACGTATTATTGTTTCTTGTTTATATTTAATTTAATTTTACCTTCACTTTCTAAACTTAATACATCTTGCAAGCCTTGATACACTGAAGTTAAAGAAACTCTCCAAATCTCTTTAACAGTGCTTAAGTGATCCAGCTCCCACCCAGGTTTAGCACTGGGATGAGAGTACAGAGAGATCAAATGTCTAAGACAGGGCCTCCACCACCTCAGAGATGATGGCGATATTTTAGGGTGTTTGTCTGGTTCCCACTAGGCCTGGGCTTGGTTTTGCTGAGAAACAGGAACTGAATCATTTCTCAGAAAGCCCTTAAGTGCTGTCTGATCACTCCTGATTGCATTTGTCACACGCTGATCTGTCTCCTCTGTCTGACCAAGTTCCTACATTAACCCATGAGGCAATTTCAGCATCTGAGCTCCATGGACATGGAAAAATACAGTGTTAAGTGAGGAAGCACAAGTTCAGAATGAGAAAAAAAAAATGTTCTCCCTCACATGCAGATCGTGGTCGCCAATGTATATGCATATAGACGTAGATAGGTGCAAGTGTAGGTAAAGTCTAAAGAAAAGATCTCTTGAAAACGACTGGCATTGGGGGCTAGAGAAATGGCTCAGAGGGTAAGAGCACTGGTTGCTCTTCCAGTGGTCCCGAGTTCAATTCCCAGCAACCACATGGTGGCTCACAACCGTCTCTAATGAGACCTGGTGCCTTCCTTGCCAGCAGTACATTGTATGCTTAATAAATAAATAAATCTTTAAAAAAAAGAAAATGACTGGCATTAACCAGTGATCAATTATTTTTGCAGGGGTGAGATAACGATCTAGCTTTGTTCTTTTCCATGGAACTATGCAAATAATCAGACCAGTTATTGAAGATGTTATCTAGTCTCCAATGTTTATCTTTGGCCTCTTTGTCAAATCAGGTGGCTATAGGACAGTTGGCTTATACCTATTCTCAGTTCTAATGCTTTGATCAATGTGTCTGCTTTTATGGTGGTGCCATTCTGTTTATTTCTGTAGCTCTATAGCATTACAAATGCCCCATGTTCCCTCTCCTGTGTGGATGCTAGATTTGAACATTTAGATGGGTATGTTTACACTTAAGTGCCCATAGAAGGCAAAAAACTAGTAAAGTGCTAGGAAGGTGAGCTTTGAAGGAAATTGAGAAAGAACCCAGGTAGTATGAAAGGGATAAAATGGTGGGGAGAGGAATGAGAGAGTAATACAGAGAAAGGAATATGGGAAGAAATTAAAAATACTAAAGCCCTTTTAAAATGTCATATAGAAACTTTCTACTGTAGAAGCATCCTAAAGGTATAGAATTACATATAAAATCAGTTAAATGGCATTATATTATATAAGAGATATTGGTTTTCCAAATACCATAACGTTTCCACTGTAAATCTCAGTGCGATATATGAGCTAACTCTTTATCAAGCTGTTTTTCAGTAGGTCCACACCAAACATTCTAAACATCGTAATCTATTGCCATTTGTTCTGCTTATCCACAGAACTTGGTGATAAGATACTATTGGTAAAACAGTACACACTTGACTCATAATTACATGGCAAAGTCAAGCTGGTACTGACTTGGAAGCATAGTCTCAGATCTGTCAGATTCTGGCTTCTGAATGCTTGGAATAAGGTCTTTACAAGTACACCTGACTATGCTTTTCTTCAATTCCTTTTTACAAGTTAGACAGTTATCTTGGTGGAATCTTACTCTGAGATCACCACTCCCTTTATTCCATTTTTTAATCCAATTATCTTCATTTATACATTTCACTCTGTCTGCTTCCTAGCTTCCCCTTTGACAATCTCTGTGCTTTGTGCTTCTGTTTGCTCAGCTTGATCCTTTTCATTAAAAATCTTTGTTAGAGTTAACATGAATAACCATGTAACAGTCTATACTGGACTGTTTTGAGATTATTTTTGCCAATGGAATTATTCAAAACTTTTTACTTTAGCCTCAGGCATACTTTTTGGGCAAGGGCAAAAGCAGGCATGATCCTCACCAAAATATCACAGGAATCATCTCTGGGCAGCATACTAAAATTCTTCTCCTCTGAAATCTCTTGAGCCAGCCCCCAACAGTGTGAATAACTCTTAGTGCCACTGTCTTCCATGTTCCTATTGCTATAGTAGGAGCCATTAAATAGCACTATAAGTATTCCCCTGATTTCCTAAATCAAAGTAACAATATCCAAATTCCTCCAAATAAAAACATACTTAGGCCTATTACAGTAATACCCTTTTCCCTTCCCCCACTTCTGTTTTAGGGTTTCTACTGTTGTGAAGAGACTCCATGATCACAGTAACTCTTTTAAAGCAAAACATTTAATTGGGAGGGCTCACTTACAGTTCAGAGGGTCAGTTCATTAGCATCGTGGTGGGAGATAATTGCAGATAGACAGACATGGTACTGGAGAAACACCAGAAGGTTCTATGTCTTGTAGGCAACAGGAAGTTGTCTGTCTCATTCTGTGGTATCTTGAGCATATAAAAGCCTGCCTCCAATGTGATATACTTTTTCCAATAAGGCCACATCTACTCCAACAAGCCCAAACCTCCTAATAATGCCATCACCTTTGGGGGCATTTTTTCAGACTACCACAAAGACCACAAAGGTTTAGAAATTTTAGAATCAGGATCTTTAGCCATATTGATCTTTGGTGTCTGTTGTTAAAGTACTATATCCAATGAAAAAAATGTCTTACTATTACTCCTGTTGGAGTAGTCAAGATTACTTACTAAGAGCAGTGCTATTTGAGGTGTAAATTTGGAAAAAAATGGAAATGAAGACCCAGTTACACAAGTGCAGTTCAGGAGACTACAGGATGGTGACAAATTTAGGAAGGTTCTTATGAAAGAAAGATTGTAAGTGCATCTAGTCATATGTATGGAGACCACATATCAAGTAATAAGGGAGGTTCTAGAAAAAGCCCTGTCTAGTAGAGATTCCCTACAATGTGCATGAAGGGATTGAGACCAAGGGGATTCTCAGTAAGACCTCATGTGCAGGAGAGAAGTGGAGTGAACAGCTGGTCAGAACACTTTGGCTTAACACATTATTTTAGCTAAGTGTTGCTTCAGAAGAGTGTTGATGTATCCTACATTTCCTTAAGACTGGTATTCTACCTGAAGACTGTGGTCTATAAGGAATGTGAAAAGAGCACTTAGAATATGAAGTAGGAGAGTGATGTTGAGTTATCTTAGAAATAAAACTGGGTCTGCTATCAGATTGTAGATAGATGGAGGTAGGCCAAGATGAGAAGCTATGTAAAAAAGTCTGTGAGCAACCTCTTTCTTGTGGTCCTTCAGACTTAGTAAAGAAGTTAATAACCAATCTGAGAATATGTCTACCAGTGTGAGATGATAGCAGATTCACTAAGGAGGTAAAAAGCAATCATCCAGTCTTGTGTAAGATGATCTCAGGCACAGTTGTGGGGTAGGGGGATGATCTGAGAACTCCTTGGGTGACAGATATAGAGCAGATGATACTTCACTGAAGTTTGGTGATAGAGGCAGCCTGATACAAGGTGACAGAGTAGAGCTAAGTTTTGAGTAAGGTGAGAATACATTGCTATCCCACATGGAGCTCATCATATGATGTTGAAGGGGTTCCTGGTCTTCAGTAGAAAAGGAATAGGATAATTACTGCAAATATACCAGGAGTCTTTGAAGATTACTTCCCTTTTTGTCTAGTTGGAGATCCTCCTGATAAAGTTAGACAGACTACAATGAGACAAAATTAGAAAGCTAAGTTCATTAACAAAGAAGGAGCAAGACTGTGGATGTGTTGAGTTCAGAGAGTTGGATGGATAAGAATTAGAGGCCAATGCTTCTATTTAGTATTTGTATCAACTCCAGAGCTGCCTTTGGATAGCTCTGCTATCTGCTCAGAAATGTCTTGGTGGCCTCTGCAGTAGATGACAAGGTAAGTTGTAAGTGCTTGAGAGTTAGTTTGCTTTTATGTAGAGGAGTCTGCTGTGAGGTGACAAAACCTCAGTATTACCAAATTAAATCATTCGATTAGAGGATGTGGCATGCATTTTCATGACCCGTGTGGGCATTAACATTTTGGTTTTAGGCTTGTGGAAGGTCAGTAAGTTTTGCCTATTGTGAAATGGCATTTGGACTGCTATGATGGTGTTTTCTGTGAAACAAAATAGCCTTCAGCTGGATGCAGTCTTTTTTTAAGGTCCAACATTTCTAAAACAGAAGATGACACAGGACCACTTTAATCATGGATCATAAGAGCTGAGTAGGTTGGGAAAGACTTAGAGGAGACCATGAATAACTTGGTAAAGAATTTTAGTTAGGATCCTATGTTTTGGGATCCATATACAAATGTAACCCACTAGGCTAAGAAAAGAGAAATGATCATGTTTGTTCTAGGAGTAGAAGAAATAGGTCTTGTTTTAGCGGTTCCCAGCTTTGAGGTATGTTAAAAAAAAAAAAGAGGAATTAGAGTAAGTCTATGGTGAGGCTACCCTGTCCTTTCAGGGGGAATGTCTGATATGATAGTTAATCTTGTTTGTCTATTTGACTGGTTCTGGGATCAGTTCAAAAACAAATACAGAGAAAGTGAAATACAAAAGAAAAATTTTCTTCATGTTAATTGACAACTATATCTATTCTGTTGCTGCCACTACTGCATTTTCATATATTAGAACTAGCTTGTTTGAGCATCTAGCATAGACTGAAAAGTTTAAGAATCATCTAAGCCTTCAGGGACAGTTTGAGATTGTTGAGATATTCATCTTTGTAGAATGAGAAACTACCATATTCTTGGCCTCTTTGGTATGATACAACCATTGTTGAATTATCCAGATAATGTCATGTAAGCAAATATAACAAATTCTCACTCAATAAATATTCATGCTATAGGTTCTGTTTCTAATATTCCCGACTTTCCTGATCAGCCAGAAAATTAAAGAAGATACAGTTCTGTAGAGATAGCTCATGGTAGGTGATTGAGAAAAGATTATCTATCTACACTTGAAAGTGCTGGGAGTAAGATTGAGGATTAGCATGTCATGTGGGAGGGCCTGGCCGAAGAAATGAGGACCATAACAAAATCCTGTTGGAAGTGTTACCCTACTGCAAGAAATGAAGATGTTCTAAAGAGATACTTTTACATCAATCTGACTATCAGACTGTAGAAACTATGTTCACCAAAAAATGATAATTTCCCCTAGGACACCCATCCTGGAAGAGGTAAAGGGTATCAGCCAGAGGGAGATCTTGTCTCCTTGAAAGATATTTCTCTAAGTTCAACAAATTTGTCAGGCCACGTTGGAACTGAGACTGAAACCCAGACAATGATAGGTCAATGGTAGGTAGAATAGCACATTGATAAGGACTTCTTAGATGTTCTTATCCTTGACCTCTTATTTAACTTTGATCTCATCTTAGGATTCTGAAGGTGGACATGAGGTATTTGTTGGATTTCTTTTTGCATCTTCCCAAAGGGGCCACATTAAATAAATCTCTCTCTCTTCTTTATTTTTATTAATATGAATCTTAATTGATTCATTGTTGATGGGTGTGTAGACCCAGTTTGGGAAAAAATTATGAACTCTAAATTTGGTAACAGAAAGACTATCAATATCAGATGAGTTGATTTTTGGATGTGAGTTACTGCTCAGGACATAATGGGGAGGTTTTGACAATGTGATATAAAGGAAATAGTAAAGAAAGCATCTTTTAGATCCAGGACTGGGAAAAGAGAGGTGAAACAAGGACTGGGGGGAAGGGGGTAGAAGGTTGAGGACTACCAAGTAGGTAGAATTTATAACTTACTTAATTAGGCATAAGTCTTAGACTCAGTGGTAAAATGATCTGGATTTTAGACTGTCATAATAGACTGTAGTGGGAGAGTTAGTAGGACATAAAATGTAGGATTTGAAGTGTCTGATAATTCTAGATTTATGTGCCCCTTTTCCTCAGGAATTAGTGGATATTGAGTCTGACACACAGAAGAGTAAGACATCTACTATTAATTAGTATTAGAGAATGGTGGAGAACACCAGTGGGGGAAGACGAACCTGGGGATAAATTGATGATAGGTGAGTGGAAAGAGAGTTCCTGGAAATCTGTGAATCTGGAGGACAAAGTATTAGGAAGGAAGTTGAGTCATGGGAACTTTA
>NW_026068419.1:99803-100813 GCF_014885135.2 Alexandromys fortis | reverse complement strand
TTAATGCCTGTTGTAAGAAACCATACTGCTCTGAATAACAGAACAGCTATAGAAGAGAGAACAAAAAATTCAGGAGGAAGCATAAAGCAAGTATTTTGGCAAACCTTTACATTTACAAATCTATACCAGACAATACTGAATTGACTTTATTATTTATTCAGTTACAAGATACATCATGAATAGCAGTCATTCCCTATATGTAACATACAGTTGATTTCATATGTGTCTACTATGTTCTTGAACACAAGATAAGGCAGAAATCAATCAGTTATTTGAAAATGAGCTGGAGGCCTCAGCATTTCATAAAAAGTGTCATGTCAAAGGTTTAAAAAAAGACTTTTCCATCATGTGACATCAACAAGGACATTTTAAGGAAATGTCCTGCTTGTTCTTTATAGAACCAAACACCACTACCTGCAGGAAGTAACCCAAAGGGCACTCAGAGGAATGAAATCTGACCTATGGATGTGTTCCATTTTTTAGTATTTACAGAACTAAAATCTGTACATCGCACCATTGATACCTATTCAGGTTCTCAATCGGCATCTGTATTGAGTTCCGAAAAAGTGATTTGGCAATCACACAATTGCCATGACAGCGATTCCGCCAGGACTACGACAATACCACTCAGCTGAGAAACACCACCAAAAGATCAGTTTGGGACTACAAACTGCTCAGAACAATTTCAAGGCGTCCAGCTAAGATGATCCAGTCTAACAGACTATTCTAGCCAGGACTTGAGACAAGCACTGCACTTTCCCGTCCCGCAGAGACTGAACAACAAATGATACAGCTATCTCCCCCAGGACTTCACAAGTAACTCAATTTTTTAAACCACTATCCCTTAAAGATACAGTCACCACCCAGACAAAAGGAAGTAAATTTAAGAATACAATGCCCAGGCTGGAGAGCTGGCTCAGTGGTTAAGAGCACTGACTGCTCTTCCAGAGGTCCTGAGTTCAATTCCCAGCAACCACATGGTGGCTCACAGCCATCTATAATGAGATCTG
>NW_026068419.1:87734-95268 GCF_014885135.2 Alexandromys fortis | reverse complement strand
TTCTCCTCCCCGAACTTCGGACCTGGGATCCGGGGCTACTCTGGGGCGATGCGGAGGGATCGTGACCTCCGACCGCGGTCACTCACCTCCCTCGCTCTGGTTGTAGTAGCCGAGCGCGGTCCTCAGGTTCACCCGAAAAGTCTGCTGGTTGCTCCTGGCAATCTGTGTCTCCCTCTCCCAATACTCCGGCCCCTCCTGCTCCACCCACGGCGCCCGCGGCTCCATCCTCGGAGTCTCCGCGTCGCTGTCGTAGCGCACGAACTGCGTGTCGTCCACGTAGCCGACAGAGATGAACCGGGGCTCCCCGAGGCCGGGCCGGGACACGGCGGTGTGGAAATACCGCATGGAGTGCGAGCCTGGGGGCGGCGCGCGGTGAGACCCCGACCCTGCTCCCGGGACCCCGGGCAGGAGCGCGGGCCGGGAGGGGAGCAGGCGCGGGGCTCGGAACGCGGGTGGAGAAGGGGCGGGAGGGTCCGGCTGGGCCAAGGTAGGGGCGCGGCTTGCCCGGTGCCGCCCCCGCCCTCCCCGCAGAGCCGGTTTCCCTCCCGACCCCGCACTCACCCGCGCGGGTCTGGGTCGGGGCCAGGGCGGCCGCCAGCAGCAAGAGCAGAGTGCGAGGCGCCATCGCCCCCATCTCAGATCTGGGACGACTCTGAGTTCCGCCGACTCCGTGGACTTTATAACCTGTAATCTGGACGATGCTGGTTGTTTCTCCTGGATCTCGCCACCCAATGGGGCTGAGAGTCGCCAAGTTGTCATCAATTTCCGGGCAGAAGGACCTCACCCAGGTTAGGAACTGGAGAAGTGAAACTGGGGACATGCTTGTCCACCCAGACCTCACCCTCCTGGGGACTAAGACTTTGCCTGAGCCCTGTGCGGGATGGAGCGCTGTTTGTCATGTGTCTCTGAGCTTCCTAAGGCCAACTGCTCCTCAGGTTAGTCAGAATGAAACCTGAGAGCATGAAGTTTCCAGCAAAAAGACACACAGCACTTTATTCATTTATTCATTTTAAATGAATGTCCATGCTGGGCAGTGGTGGGGGGGAGGCTTTGATTCTAGTTCTTGAGAGGCAGAGGTAGCAGATCTCTGTGAGATGATAGAGGCCAGCCTGGGCTACAAGAGCTAGTTATAGGACAAGTAGGGTTGTTACACAGAGAAACCCTGTCTAGAAAAACAAACAACAACAACAAAGAATGTTCACAGAAACTGGTGCTGTCTGAGCCCTGGAGAGTGCGTGGGTCTGTGACTGGATTTTTCACAGCTCTGGTCAAGCACTTTCGACACACTGTGTTATATGACTCTGCAGGAAGGAGACCCTGCTCACCTCTGCTTTTACTTCTTAGTTCAGCTATGCATGACTGGCATTTAAAGATATCAAGCCAAAATCCACAAAACAAAAAAATATATAAATATGAATTTCCACACATTACTGAACGGGGTGAATCCTTAAATCCCCAGTGTGCACCCTGCCATTAAAATCACCCTCTGTCCAGTGTCCACACTGCACAGAACTGAGGAACTCAGGAGCCAACTCTGTTATCAGATCCAGTGTCCCACACACAGCGACATTCATCTCTCATCTCATCAGCTCATAAAGTGGGACTGAAGGTCAGAGAGAGAGAGAGAGAGAGAGAGAGAGAGAGAGAGAGAGAGAGAGAAAGAGTTATCATCATTATTCTCTTTATTATTAGTTCCAGTTCTTCTCTGACTGTGGTTTATTCACTAAAGCAGCTGCACCATGGAAGTGTGTGCACACAGGGAAACGTGGAGTGTAGACAGGGTCAGTGCCCTGCTGTATTTGGTCTCCACAGAGGTCTCTTCCCATGGAGAAGGGGTCTACTGTGCTGAGACAATGACCCAGGTCCACACGGACAGTCTCAGGACTATGGAATGAAGATCTGTGTAAACACAAGCACCTGGAGTCACAGGTCTGGGAACAAACACTAGGAGTCTGAGTGTAAGCACCAGGCTGTGAAGACACGATCCCGAGTGAAGAGGCAAAGTCTCTGTTTACAGGTGAGATCCCTGAGCATCACCTTGGCAGTGTGAGCCGCCCACTGCAGGTGAACACAGGAGCCTGGTCTCTGTGGGAGTCTGTGTGGTGCTTGCAGGCCAGTGCCTCTGCTTTAAAGAGAAGCATCTCTGCCCTGCATCCCAAACTGCTTGTTGCTGCCATTGTGTTCCTGGAGGTGACTTTTCTCTTAGAAGATTCAGGGTCTGACTACTGGAGAGAAGGAAGAGGAAGGGTGAGGGGAGGATGAAATGAGTCTGACCTGCAGGTCCCCCCTGGTGTTCTATGAGACAAGGTTTGTGTCCATAGCTCTTACTGTCCTGAAACTTACTGTGTAGACCAGGCTGGCTTTGATCTCACAGAGCCCCACCTGCCTTTGTATCTCAGGTCCTGGGATTAAAGACTGTGTCACTATACCTGGCTTTAGTTACTTTTCTATGCTTGTGATAAGAACTGTGATCCCAGCAACTTATACAAGGAAGTGTTTAATTTAGGCTTAAGTTTCAGAGGGTTTGAGTCCATGAGGGCAGAGGAAGCTGTGGTGGCAGGAACAGCTGAGAGCTCACATCGTGATCCACAGGCAAGTGTCAGAGACACTGGGAATAGTGGGAGTCTTTAAAACCTCTGTGCACAGCCCAGCAACACACCTCCTCCAATGAGGCCACACCTTCTCATCCTTCCCAAACAGTTCCATCAGCTGGAGCTGAAGCATCCAACCCCTGAGCCTGTGTGGTCATTCTCATTCAAACCCCCATAGTATTCAGTGTGGGATGTCAGATGCCCTGCAGGGTTCTGCAGATGTGTCCACTGTGATTTGTAGACAAAGACCCTCAAGCAGGAGGACCCCACTACACTAGGGTCTCCCCCTTTGCTTCTGTCTCCTCTTGCTGAACCCTTCTTCTTCTCCCTCAGGTCTCACCCCAGCAGTGCCCAGCACCCCTCACTCCAGAGCTCTGCACTAACACTGTCTCCTCCTTTGCATCTAGTTTCCTTCTGTGGTCAGCCATCTTGCTGTGAGCCAGGCTGTGTGGTTTCCTTATGTAAAAGCTACAAAAGAGGGTGAAGAGATGGCTCAGAGGTTAAGAGCACCTGTTGCTGTTCAGTTTCCAGCACCCACGTGGTGCTCCACAACCATCTGTGACTCCAATTCCAGGGGATCCAGTTCCTGGTGCACCTGCATACTCATATGCACAAACTATACATCTAATAAAAATACGTTTTAAAGATTGCTCTAATGGCTCCCCCTCTCTCTCCTACACATCAAGAGTGTGAGGCCCAGGGGCTGAGTGCACAGGGCAGTTGAGTCAACATTGTACCACCAGTCGATGACGTCAGCTCTGAAACAGGACAGGATCTGATGATTGAAATAGACTGCTGAAATTGAAAAAAATGAAAAGCAGTATAAAATTAAAAACACAAATTCATTTTATATGCCTGCTCTGCACAGCGGGTCACAGCTTCACTCCAGGAAGAAGACACTCTTGTGCTCCTCTTTGCACTTGAGCTGTGTGATAGGTTTTTTAATTTTTCTATGATTTATTTAACTTTATTTTATGTGCATTTGTGTGAAGGTGTCAGATCGCCCTGGAACTGGATTTTTCAGGCAGTTGTGAGCTGCCATGTGAATGCTGGGAATCGAACCCTGGTCCTCTGGAAGAGCAGTCAGTGCTCTCAACCGCTGAGCCATCTCTCCAGCCCCCTGTGTGATAGTTTTTAATTTCCACTGAACAACAAAAAAATTTAATCAGTCACTTAAATGGTAACTTCTAAAAGACCATGGCATCCCCAGCATCCAGGGAGTTCCTGTAGATAGTGATGGCCCCTGTCCCCATCTTCCCTCTTTCTTCATCTCTCCAGGTCTCGTCTTTTTAATGTGACAGAGAAGCATCAGAGTCTAGGGCAATAGTTCAACCCGGTGAAGAAAACAACAGGACTTGTCCTGAGCCCACAGAGGGTGAGACTGAAGGGGGAAGTATGGCTGAGCTGCCCCACAGGCTCAAGCTTACCAGACTCCAAGGGTCTCCAGTCTCAGGCTGCCCTGCCCTCATCAAACTTATAACTTGTGTGCAGAAAGCATCTTGTTTTCTTTCAGGGAGGAAGCAAATTCATGGAAACCAAAAGAGGTTGCAAAGCATGGACCCAGGGACGTTTCTAGAACTCTCAAGCAGCAGTTAAATTTAGTAAGGGAATTTATTGGTGAAAACAGGATCCTGTAACTTGGGATGAGGATGTGTGCTACTGAAGCTGAGAATTTGAACCCTCAGATTCTGGAGGGTTTATCTCACCTGAGAAAGCAGTCTCTTCACCCTCAGCCCCAACACCTGAAATGCTGGCTTTTTTCACCTTTGATTAGCAAATTCATCCTTCACTGTCTGTTAACCAGCAGGGACTTTTCTCTGTAGGAACTGTCAAATAGGACATCCTGACCTCCCTCAGGACCCAGCAGTAGTTACCTCTGGACCTCTAACCAGACTGCAGGTAAGGCTGACAGCTACAGGGGAGGTGGCAAGTGTAATCTCAGAGGGGATGTGCTGCACAGCTAAAGAGCTCAAAAGTTCACTAAGTTGTTCTAGCGGAAGTCTGGGGAATGTGTGGGAATGGATTTCAAGGCTGTGGAATAATGGTGGAAGGAACCTAAAACTGGGTCACACTAGTTTATTGATATGGGCCCTGTAAGTGCAGATTCTAGATTCTGTATGAAAGCGCTCACAGTTTAGAAAGGTGACAAAAGTTTGTTTGAATGTTTGTCTGAAACACTTATCAAAGATGGGCTTCTGAAAAGGACTTGGAGCTGCCTGACATCCCTTGGCTCAGTGTTGATGAAGGGATTTTGAGGCTCAGGGAAATTGCAGTGCTGGAGTGAGTGTGCTGTGTAAAACCTAACCCTCCACAATGGGAAGTCCAGAAGACACACCCTTCACAGATCCTGTCAGACACAGTGATGAGGGGCACCAGCAAGTTTCAAGAGTTTTGTTGTCAACCTTTTGCTTGAGCCAGAACTTAGGGTTGGGATACTGCTGCTCAGTGCAGCTCAGCTGGACGAATTAAAGACAATGGGTTCATTGGGTCCAAAGGTGTCAGGGACAAATGGCAGCATGGAATTCTAAAGACAAGGTGATCACAGTTATATAATGGTCAGCACAGGCAAAGGTAATTTAATGGTGGCATGAGTCACACGGACTTGGTACTGGATTAACCATGGTGTTTCCAGATAAGAAATAAATAAGAAGCTATATTAGTCAGTGTTCTGTTGCTGTGAAGAGACACCACGAACATAGAAAATCTTATAAAAGAGAGCATTTAATTGGGGTTTGCTTACAGATTCTGAGGTTTATCCATTATCATCATGATGGACAGTGTCACAGCATGCAGGCAGATGTGGTGCTGGAGAAGTTGCTGGGGGTTCTTCATCTGGATCCTCAGCAGCAGGAAGAGTGGGGGCTACTAAGCCTGGGTTGGACTTTTGAAAAAAGCCCACCACAGTGACACACAGCCTCAAACCAGGACACACGCACTCCAACAAGGAGACCCCTCTAAATCTCTCTTAAACAGAGCCACTCCCTGATGACAATCATTCAAATATATGAGGCTGTGGGGTCTTATTTATTCAAACCATCACGTTCCACTCCCTAATCCCCATAGGCTTGTAGCAATATCATGATGCAAAATGCATTCGGTCCAACTTCAAAAGTCCCCAGAGTCTATAACAGTCTCAACACTGTTTAAAAGTCCAAAGTTCAGAGTCTCCTCTGTGACCCATGGCAATCTCTTAACTGCAATCCCTTGTAAAATCAAAATAAAAAAGCAGATCACATATTCCCACCCCACAGCGGCACAGGACGGACATCACCATTCCAAGAGGGAGAAAAGTGAGCACAGTGAGGAAACACGGGACCAAAGCAAGACCAGAATCCAGCTGTGCAAACTCCACACTCTGCATCTCCATGTCTGGTGTCAGAACGCTCTTCAGAGCTCCAACTCCTTTCTGCTCTGTTGACTGTGACACACTTCTCTCTCTTGGTCTGCTTCCACAGAGTTTTAGCATCTGACCTTGAGAGGTGTCCCATGACTGTGCCATCTCTTCATGTAATCGCCTCTCTGGCCCCCATGCAGGGACGCCCTGACACACAGCTGTCCTCAGCTACATTCCTAGGTTTCTGCATAAGGAGAGAGATGCCACAACTTCATGGACCACTTCCTCTATGGAAAAGACAACACTTTGTCCTTCCTGGGGTAGATAGTTATTCTGGTTATGGATTTGCCTTTCCTGCACATAGTGCTTCTGCCAAAACCACCATCCATGGACTACAGGATGCCTCACCCACTGCCATGGTGTTCCCCACAGTATCGCTTCTGACCATGGAACTCACTTCACTGCAGAGAAGTGGACAGTTGACACATGATCACGGAGTCTACCAGTTTTACCATGTGCCTCACCCTCCTGAAGCAGCTGGACTAACAGAAAGGTGGAGCGGCCTTTTGGAGACACAGTTGCAGAGTCAGTTAGGTGACAGCAGCCTGGGCCGCAGAGGCAGGGTCTCCAGGAGGTGGTATATGCTATGAAGCAATGTCCAACATACGGTACAATTACTCCAGTAGCCAGGATCCATGAGTCCAGGAATCAAGGAATGTAAAGGAGGACAGTTCCACTCACTGTCACCCCCAGTGACCCACTAGGAAAATTTTTGTTTCCAGTTCCAGTACCTTAAGTTCTGCTGGCCTGGAACATTTGGTTCCAGAGTAAGGAGAGCCCCTGACAGGGTCCACAAGAAGCATCCCGCTGTATTGGAAGCTCAGACTTCTCCCTGGCCACTTTGGGATTCTGATGTCCTTTGGCCAACAGTCTAAGAAAGGAATAGTAGCGTTAGGAAGGGAGATTGATCCATATGACCAGGGGAAATTGGTTTGCTTCTCCACAATGACGATGAGAAAGATTATGTTGCCAGGCAGAGGCGGTGCACCCTTATAAACAAAAACCTTATAAATACATATCTTCCTCTACACTGGTGTTTCCTCCAGCTGATGAATCCCAGAGCCTTGGATGAACTAAAACTTCACTTTTCTGAAGACGCTGGTGAAGTTAGTGTTGGCTGGAGAACACTGAGTCTACAGCAGGTCCTGTGTGCAGTCTTTCTGGCCGTTTGACCACAGGGTCCTTTCTGCCCAGTGTGGACTGGATGTGAGCACACGCACAGGAGATTCCCTCAAACCCAAGCACAGGGAAGCCTGGCTCAGCAGATGGGAAAGGTTGGCAGGGAGCTCATTTCAGTGTGGATCAAGTTACAGGAGAACTTGAGAAGGACCACACCATATAGGAAATTACCCTGGGGGAGCCAGGTGCTGAGAGAAAACAACCCTGCTACTCCCCACAACCGAAGACGTCAGAATGCGGTTTATGGCCATCAGGGTCCACCAACTCCACTGCACATTTGCTCTCAGTAGCACAGTGTGCAAAGTAGTGTGTCCCTGTGACCTTGTCACATGTGTGTGATGTAGTGTGTCCCTGTGACCTCGCCACATGT
>NW_026068419.1:81349-82701 GCF_014885135.2 Alexandromys fortis | reverse complement strand
CACCCCCCAAACCTGTGAGCGGGGACAGCTGTGTAGAAGACTCTGGAAATACTTATGCTCCTGGACAAATTTCCAGCACAGAATAGCTTGAAGCTGTATGCTCAGTTTTGGAAATAACCAGGCCAGCTTAAAGATAAACAATTATATTTTTAATTGTTATAAGGGGAAACTCATGCCACAAGAATAGGAAGTCTGAGTTCTGCTGTGTCTGGTGGGAATCACCCAGAGAGAGCACGCACCTGGTCCGTCCCAGTTTTCTTCCTGGGCTCCAAGTAGCCACGCCTTAACTAGACTCCACTTCTTAAAGGTGATTGGTTAATAGAGCTTCCCCCATCACCTGTGGTCACAGACCTCAGCATGTGGTTGTAAGGAACCAAGAAATCAGCGCCAGGAAGGGACAGAGCTGAGGAGTGACCACGTCACAGCCAACTGGGGACTGAGTTCTAGCTGGTCACAGTCCTGTCCTCACTCAGCTCCCACAGCCTTACCATGTCTCATTGGATACCCACAGGATAATGAACACAGAATCTGGGAGGGTCTCCAGGCTGCCATTTATTTCCTCCATGAACTCGAAGTATCACAATCCCTCAGTTTACCCACCAATCCACCTGTCAGATCAAGGATGAGAACAATCAAGTTCATATTCGGATCCTTATTTCCATGGGGGAAGTCAGGGCCTGCAGCTCAGGGCAGCAGGAGGAGGCAGGAGGGAGATGTCCCTTTGCCTGCGCTTGACCAGGGAGGTTGAAGGAAACCCAGATGGGACAGAGACAATCTCCTAGTGTGCAGGGGTGGGCTGGGTTCCATCTTTCCTCACAATAATTCTATTGGATACCATGGAAATTCAGACAATGTTGCTGAATGAGAACTGAACATCACAGGAGAGACCTGAACACATCTGTCATTCTGTCAGGCCATGCAGCTGTCTTCATGCTACAGAACAAGAGTCATGAACAATTATTGTGAAGACAACATCCCAACAACCCGCCACTCGCTAAAACGTGATTCTGGGAGGCCTGAAACCCAATCATGTCCGCTCTGCCCCTCCCCATATCAGCTCTCAGAGTGTTACCATTACAGTCTTGGAAGGACACATCAGAGCTCTGGGCGCTGTCCCTGTCTAGGATAAATATATGCACACATATGCTTTATATACATTTGCTTTCATAGGAAAGCAAAAACAGGAACCACAGAAAATTTTAATGGAAGGGCTATTGTGGGTTACAAGATTACCAGAGATCTCCCAAACTATAACTTTACCCCAAGGGCCTCAGGGCCAATCCTGCCCCCCACTCTTACCTGAAGCTGGAGCATAGTCCCCTCCTTTTCCACCTGTGAGAAGAAAAGCTGTG
>NW_026068419.1:72134-78544 GCF_014885135.2 Alexandromys fortis | reverse complement strand
ATATATAAACATATATATACATATGCTTTATATACATTTGCTTTCATAGGAAAGCAAAAACAGGAACCACAGAAATTTTAATGGAAGGGCTATTGTGGGTTACGAGATTACCAGAGATCTCCCAAACTATAGCTTTACCCCAAGGGCCTTAGGGCCAATCCTGCCCACCACTCTTACCTGAAGCTGGAGCATAGTCCCCTCCTTTTCCACCTGTGAGAAGAAAAGCTGTGAGAGACCAGGGAAGTCCCTGACCCTAGGAAGCTTCCAGAACTGACAGCAGACCCAGGGTAGAGACAGCAGCAATGAGGAGTGTGGATGTGTTTCCCATTAATGAGGCAGAGCACACTTCTAGGAGGGACTGAGAGAGAACTCAGACCCTGCCCTTTCCTACCTGGGTTTCTCCTCCTCTTCATCACAACAACCACCACAGCTCCAATGATCACAGCTACAATGATCACAGCTCCAAGGAGAACCAGACCAGCAATGACTGCCATGATGGGGACCGTGGACTGAGGAGGCTCTGGGAAGGGAAGGACAGGGAGTGAAGGTGAAGGTCACGACCCAGTTCTCACCCCTGACACTGCCCAGGGTCTGCAGAAGACTCCAGCTTTCCCTGACCCCAGCTCTGCACCCACTCCCTCCTTACCCCATCTCAGGGTCAGAGGCTCAGGCAGCCCCTCATGGTGCACATGGCATGTGTATTTGTGCTCCTCCCCAGAAGGCACCACCAGAGATGCCCACTTCTGGAAGGTTCCATCCCCAGAAGGTCTGGTCTCCACCAGCTCCATGTCCTGAGTCTGTTCCTCCTCCTCCCTCTGCCAGGTCAGGGTGATGTCAGCAGGATAGAAGCCCATGGCCCAGCACCTCAGGGTGACATCACCTTTAGGTCCAGGATGATGGGTCACATGTGGCTTTGGGGGGTCTGTGTGGAAGATTTAAGAAATCCCACAATTAACAAGGTAAACTGAAACCTGTAAAGACAAAGTTAAATCAATGATGACACTGAACTATGTGACTGTTTGAACACTTCTGTCATCACACTAGTGTAGTGACCTGCAGGTAGAGCTGGTCCCCTCATCACAGAACTGCAGTTTCCTGGGGGACCCAGAAGCTAAGAGGGAATCCACATGAGCCAGCAGGTCAACATGGTCTTCCTTATGCATAAGTCATGCAGGAAAAGAATGAAGGAATGGAAAATAATTAATTTATACATGTGATTAAATTCATATCAAAATAAGAAATTAGGAGCATGCACTACATCACGGTGCCACCACCGAGGCGCAGCCACTGTGGCCATCTTGCTGTCCAGCCTTAACTGTCCATCCGAGTGAACAGCCATCACCAAAGTGAGCCGTAGAAACGTGGTGAACCTCTGACACTCAGCCAGAGAAAATGACTCCACAATCATTGGAACCTCTGGGAGACAAGATACCAGGTACTGTCACAGAGGATCCCTGGAAGTGGAGGGCAGAGGGAGAAGTTGCCCACGACCCCTGCACCTGTGCGCAGCAGTGTGTCCTTCCCGTTCTCCAGGTATCTGCGCAGAGACTCCACGCACTCGCCCTCCAGGTAGACCCTGCTGATCTCCCCAGCACCAGCCTGCTCCCACTTGTGCCGGGTGATCTGAGCCGCTGTGTCCGCCGCCGTCCACGTCGTCAGGTCCTCGTTGAGGGCGATGTAATCTCGCCCGTCGTAGGCGAACTGATTGTAACCGCGGATGAGGTTCCAGTCCGACCCCACGTCACAGCCGTACATCTCCTGAATGGTGTGAGAGCCTGCTGGGACCCCGCGGTCAGTCCCGCCCACTCCAGTGAGCCCCGCTCACTGCCCCGCCCCTCACACCTGCTCCCCGCGGCCCCGCCCACTTGCGGACTCTAAACTGAAAGGGAAACGAGGTCGGGTCTCCACCCGAACCTGGGTCCTGGGACCCGGGGCGACTCTGGCCCAAGCGTGAGGTCGTGAAGGGGTCGTGACCTCCGACCGCGGTCACTCACCGCCCTCGCTCTGGTTGTAGTAGCCGAGCACGTTCCTCAGGCTCCTTCGGAAAGTCTCCTCGCGGTTCTTGGTTCTTTGTGTGCTCCTCTCCCAATACTCCGGCCCCTCCTGCTCCATCCATGGTGCCCGGGGCTCCTTCCTTGGAGTCTCAGCGTCGCTGTCGAAGCGCACGAACTGCGTGTCGTCCACGTAGCCGACTTCCATATACCGGGACTCCCCGAGGCCGGGCCGGGACACGATGGTGTAGAAATACCGCATGGAGTGCGAGCCTGGAGGCGGCCGGTGGTGAGACCCCGACCCTGCTCCCGGGACCCCGGGCAGGAGCGCGGACTGGGAGGGGAGCAGGGCGCGGGGCTCGGAACGCGGGTGGGGAAGGGGCGGGAGGGTCCGGCTGGGCCACGCGGGGACGCGGCTTCCCCGGTGCCGCCCCCGCCCTCCCCGCAGAGCCCGGTTCCCTCCCAACCCCGCACTCACCCGCGCGGGTCTGGGTCGGGGCCAGGGCGGCCGCCAGCAGCAGGAGCAGTGTGCGCTGCGCCATCGCCCCCTTCTCGGATCTGGGGCGCGTCCAATTCCGCGGTCTGCTTGGACTTTATCACAGGTGACTGTAAGGATTGTGGTTGGTTCTTAGGGATCTCGCCACCCAATGGAGACTAGAACATCTCAGTTGTCAACAGTGTCTGGGGAAAAGGACCTGAAATTGTGGGAGCCTGTCATGGTATGCTAAATAAAAACAGACCACCCAAAGAAGTTTTTCACTTCCATCCATTATCACCGCCAGTGTAGGACTCAGCCATCCATAAGATTAGTGGAGGCCTGAGTCTTAATAGTTTACCCTGAAGCAATACCTGGGGGTTCTTACACATGGGACTTGGTCTCTTTGTTAGTTTTATGGGGTTTGTCGATCTGGGCATAACATTGGGGGCTCGTCACGGATCCCCCAAGTGCACCGGAACTACCACCTGTAGAGTTTTCAACAGGTTGGTAAGTTATCTGTGTTTTGTTTCATGTCTCACTCATGTCTGTGTCTCATGTCTTTCTGTAAGCGGGCCCAGGAACTGTAAGAGCCTGTTGATGACTAGGCAGAAGTAGGAAAAGATCACAGGCGGGCTACCTGGGGAGAGGTCCCCAGGGTCCTCTGGTTTCTGTAGAGAGTCTGGCGGGATGCTCCTGGTGTATCAGTTTTGTCTAGAGCCATGCAGGCTGTGCAGGCAGCCGGGGTGCTGGGGACGCAGCCCCGCCACTCCTATTTCAACAAAAGGGGGAAAATGTAGGACCTAGGGCAGCTTTCCCAGGGCACCTTGGCACACACCTGCCAAGATGGGTTCCATAGGTCAGCAGGAAGGTAGACCTGAGTCTCAGTTTGCCCTAGGGCAGTGCTGACTCCTAGACTCCCTCCTGCTCCCATTTCACCCTGGGACCTTTTCCAAGCCTCCACAGGAGACAGCATTAACAACTACATACAAACCTGTTCTGTTTTTACCCTCGGAATGAGTAGCTTCAACTCAAAATCATTACAGAGTGTGGAGTTCTAGTCTTGTGAAGACTGCTAACTCACTGTAGACTGTTGGGAAGTACAAGTCAGTCATCTTTAAGGTACTGATATAATTAATTACAGCAATAAGCCTTATTTAGGTCCTTGTATATGTTTTTAAAGTCAAACTTAAAGCAAGTAACTAGAAATAAAAGTTGTAATCAGATATACCTAGGCAGGCCCCATACTTCAGAGAGCTGCAGATCATGGCATTTAAAATAATGATTAAAAAGCTCATTAAATTAGACAGAGACTCTGAGATCCTAGCAGTAACCCAAGGTCTCCAGAGAAGATTATGGGACACCATGATGTCTCCAACTGGATTATGATGACGCTGCCCCAGTGCAACACCTGCTCCCAGGACCCGGTCCAGACTGTGGACAAACAATAGGACACTGGAGAATTGATTGCACCTCTTTTGCCAAGACAATATAGGGTCAGTCTTTTCCGTGTCCCTCTTCCATAGGAAGCAGTATTGCTGGGTCTTGAGGTAGGTTGATTCCAAATTTTCTGGAGAACTGCCACAGGTTTCCAGAGTGGCTGGACAAGTTTGCACTCCCACCAGCAATGGAGGAGTGTTCCCCTTCCTCCACTTCCTCTCCATCATAAGATATCATTGGTGTTTTTTATCTTAGCCATTCTGACTGGTCTAAGATGGGATTTCAAAGTCATTCTGATTTGTTGATTTGCTCATGGCTAGAGCATATTGAGCAGTTCCCTAAGTGTCTTTCAGCCATTGAGATCCTTCTGTTGAGGATTTTCTTTTTAGATCTGTACCCCATTTTAACTGATTTATTTGGTATTTTGTGTCTACTTTCATAATAAAAGCAATATATAGCAAGCTGAGAGCCAACATCAAATTATTTTTTTTGTTTTTTTTTTTATTTATTTTTTAAAAAGTAAACAAACTATCTTTTTTCATTATACATACCAATCCAAGTTTCCACTCCCTCCCTTCCTCCCATCCCCTCCATATTCCCTTTCCCCACCTCCATCCACTCCTCAGAGAGGGTAAGGCCCCAAGGGCCTCCCTACTATATCTAGGCTGAGAAAGGTTTCATCGAAAGGGCAGAGGTTCCCAAAAAGCCAGTATAAGCAGTAAAGATATATCCTGATGCTACTGCCAGTGGCCCCTCTGTCTGCCCCAGCCATGCAACTGTCAACCACCATCAGAGGGACCAGTTTGGTCCTGTGCTTGTCCCTTCCCAGTCCAGCTGGTGGCCAACATCAAATAAAGTGGAGAGAAACTCAAAGCAAGTCCACTAAAATCAGGAACATGACAAGGATGTCCACTCTCTCCATATCTATTCAACATAGTTCCTGAAGTTTTAGGTTTAGCAATAAAACAACAAAAGGAGATCAAGGGGATACAAATTGGTAAAGAAGAAGCAAAACTTTCGCTGTTTGCAGATAATAAGATAGTATATATAAGTGACCCCAAAAATTCTATGAGGGAACTCCTACAGGTGATAAATACCTTCATTAATGTGACAGGATACAAGATCAAATAAAAAAATCAATAGACCTCCTATACAGAAATGATAAATGGGCTGAGAAAGAAATCAGAGATATATCGCCATTTACAATAGCCAAAAACAACATAAAGTATCTTGGGGGTACACTAACCAAAGAGGTGAAGAATCTCTGTGAGATGAACTTTAAGTCTTTGAAGAAAGAATTTGAGGAAGATATCAGAAAATGGAAAGACCTCCCATGCTCTTGGATAGCTAGGATCAACATAATAAAAATGGCAATCCTACAAAAAACAGTCTATAGAGTCAGTGCAATCCCCATCAAAATCCCAACTTAATTCTTTTCAGACCTCAAAAGAAATTTGGTTTTCATATGGAAAAAAACCAAAAACCCAGGATAGCAAAACAATCCTGTATAATAAAGGATATTCCAGAGGCATCACCATCCCTGACATCAAGCTCTATTATACAGTGAGTGATGAAAACAGCTTGGTATTGGAATAAAAACTGACAGATGGACCAATGGAATTGAATCAAAGACCCATATATCAATCTGCACAGTCATGAACACCTGATTTTTGACAAAGAAGCTAAAATTAAACAGTGGGAGTAAAAAGAAAGCATTTTCAAAAATGGTGCTGGCATAACTGGATGTACACATGCTCAAAAATGCAAATAGATCCATATTTATTCTGATACACAAAACTCAAGTCCAGGTAGCACACACCTTTAATCCCAGCACTGGGGAGGCAGAGACAGGTGAATCTCTGTGAGTTCAAAGACAGCCTGGTCTACAGAGTGAGTTCCAGGACAGAGATACACAGAAACCCTGTCTCAAAAAGCCAAAAATTCAAAATAAAAGAAATAGAGTTTAAAATAAAGCCACATAAAGATGGAAAACACACAGAGAATCTGGATACTGTATGTTATTATGCTCTCTTTGAATTGTTTGAATGCTGAGGAAGGAGCAACAGCTGCTAAAAGATATTTGCTTATGAATGCTGCAGAATTAATCCAAGATAGGTATTTTGAAAATACTTTGACTTCAAAATTGAAGTCAAAAGGTATGTTACTTTGGATAAGAGGTTTTGCTTTTGTTTCCACAGAAAATGAGAGGCTATGGATTCATTCTGAGTTAAGAAAAATCAGGTTTGATCAACGAAGACCACCTAAAAAAATCTCCGATAGGAACAGATGGTCCAGATGTCAGAGTTCTACATCCAGAACAGGTTCAAGATGCTGCCTGAGATGATCAAGACTCACAGGATACTCCAGTCAGGACTTGATCATAATCTAAATTTTCTTTAGATCCCCATAAGATTATCAGCACCCCCAACCAGCCAAAAGTAGCCTAAAAAACTATGCCCACATTCCCAAAAAATGGACTATGGATGTTCTTGTTTTCTTTAAAA
>NW_026068419.1:61860-66954 GCF_014885135.2 Alexandromys fortis | reverse complement strand
GACATCAAGCTCTATTATACAGTGAGTGATGAAAACAGCTTGGTATTGGAATAAAAACTGACAGATGGACCAATGGAATTGAATCAAAGACCCATATATCAATCTGCACAGTCATGAACACCTGATTTTTGACAAAGAAGCTAAAATTAAACAGTGGGAGTAAAAAGAAAGCATTTTCAAAAATGGTGCTGGCATAACTGGATGTACACATGCTCAAAAATGCAAATAGATCCATATTTATTCTGATACACAAAACTCAAGTCCAGGTAGCACACACCTTTAATCCCAGCACTGGGGAGGCAGAGACAGGTGAATCTCTGTGAGTTCAAAGACAGCCTGGTCTACAGAGTGAGTTCCAGGACAGAGATACACAGAAACCCTGTCTCAAAAAGCCAAAAATTCAAAATAAAAGAAATAGAGTTTAAAATAAAGCCACATAAAGATGGAAAACACACAGAGAATCTGGATACTGTATGTTATTATGCTCTCTTTGAATTGTTTGAATGCTGAGGAAGGAGCAACAGCTGCTAAAAGATATTTGCTTATGAATGCTGCAGAATTAATCCAAGATAGGTATTTTGAAAATACTTTGACTTCAAAATTGAAGTCAAAAGGTATGTTACTTTGGATAAGAGGTTTTGCTTTTGTTTCCACAGAAAATGAGAGGCTATGGATTCATTCTGAGTTAAGAAAAATCAGGTTTGATCAACGAAGACCACCTAAAAAAATCTCCGATAGGAACAGATGGTCCAGATGTCAGAGTTCTACATCCAGAACAGGTTCAAGATGCTGCCTGAGATGATCAAGACTCACAGGATACTCCAGTCAGGACTTGATCATAATCTAAATTTTCTTTAGATCCCCATAAGATTATCAGCACCCCCAACCAGCCAAAAGTAGCCTAAAAAACTATGCCCACATTCCCAAAAAATGGACTATGGATGTTCTTGTTTTCTTTAAAAAAAAAAAAGAGGGGGAAATGGTGCAGGACAGTTCCATATTCTGTCAATTATATTTTAAATAAATGCTGATTGGTCAGTAGCCAGACAGGAATAGAGGTGGGGCAGTGAGAACAGGAGAATTCTGGGAAGCAGAAAGCTCTTTCCACAGTCCTGCCCAGACCACCAAAGAATCAGGATGTGGTCTACCCCACTAAAAAAGGTACTGAGCCATGTGGCTAACATAGATAAGAATAATGGGTTAATATAAGCTATAAGAGCTAATAAGAATTCTGAGCTAATGGGACAAATCAGTTTATAACTGAAGAATATCTTTGTGTGATTTTCTTTGGAACTTGCTGACTGTGGGAACTGGGCAGGACAGAAACCCCAACAAGCAGAACCTCATGTCACAAGGAACCATGACTAAGCTGCCAAATGACCACCCCACTACACCACTGCCAGGGTCTCAGGTCTCAGGCTGTCCTGCCCTCATGAAGCTTACAGCCAAATGGAACTTCCCATCCTTTTCCTCCCATGGGAAGACAGCTCCCTGCAAAAGGGTAGGGAGAGTGCAGAGCCAAGAGGGTCACAGGAGCTGCAAAGCCAGGAACCAGGGAATCTTCTAGAACTCTGAAACAGACTGTGATGTCTATTCTTGGTTGTCAACTTGACTATATTATAAGTGAAATTGTCTAAAACCCAAAATTGGAGGGCACAGCTGTGCTGGACGTTTGCTTAATCTGAGGTGGGAAGACCACCTTCTGGTCTGGATCTGTGCGTTGAAGGACAAATGTAGTTGGAGTTTCTATGGCCTGCCAGCTCCTCCATAATGACCCAGTCAGTCTTAGCTTGGGCTTGTTCCCAGCTAGCTCTTAAAACATAAATTATCCCATTTATATTTATCTATATTCTAGCTCATGGCTCGTTACCTCTCCTCAGTACCACATTTCTGACCTCCTCCTCCTCTGGCTGTTGAATTCCCCTTGCCTCTGATTCCTTCCCAGAGTTCCTATTTCTACCAGGAAGTTTTGCTTTTCTTCTTCTTCCTAGCTATTGGCTGTTTAGCTCTTTATTAAACCAATCAAAAGTTGCCTTAGGCAAGTGAGGAATGACAGAGACACATCTTATATAAGGATTATCCCAACAGACAAACCTTTAATCCAGATGTTTTGAGCTGGAAATAACTTATCTCTAACCTGGGCCACACCTTCTGCTGGAACTCTATATAAGAACATGGAAAAAGGATTTTTTTTTTTTTTTTTTTTTGCTTTTTGCCTGCATGCTTTTGCCTTGCTAGCAAGTCCATTCCTTCAAGGCATTAGAGCCTACGCTGGGAATCCAGAATATACGGAAGATGAGCTGAGACATCCGTCCTCAAAGACTGAGCAAGTGCTGGATGTTGGACTTTGTGTTTATCACCAACCCTTGTTGGATTAGCTGGGCCACAGTGTGTAATGACTTATAAATCCCCTTTCTATAGACAGACAGACTGATAGATGGATAGATAGACAGACAGACACATAGAAACATAGGTTCCGTCTCTAAGTTCTGCTGCTCTAGAGAACCCTGACTATTCCAGTGACCCAGGAAAGGCTGAGGAAACACTGGGATGGGATCGGAAGGAAGAGAACCATCTACCGTCCTGGAGGGCTGTCTCAGCGAGGACCTCCCCTCCATCCTCTCACTGCTGGGAACCTAGCATCCATTTCCACCACTGTCAGGTGCTGAGTCTGCCCTGTGTCCTCTCCTGTGTTTACAGTAAAGTGTCTGCAGGCAGCGCCCCCTGCTGGGTGAGCACCGTGTGGGACACTGAACTCCTAATCCTCAGAGTCTCAGACCAACACTAGAGACTCTTTGAAGACCAAGCTCTCCACAGTTTAAAATCCGCAAACTCACAGTCCTCCCCCCAAGTTAAAATACCAAATGTTCAAATCTGCAATATTAAAATCCCAATGAGCACAGTCCCCAGGGTGGGGGGTGTCACCATAAGAAGGCAGTTCAGAAAAGCCTTGGCCACACAATGTGTGCGTCTAGGACAGGCGACCATAGTCATTTAGGAGGGGTAATGTCCCTCATACTGTTCAGGGATCTCTTTCTTTGGAGAAATTGTATTTCCTTTCATTTGTTTTTCTTTATTTAAAAAAAATTTATTTTATGTATATGATTGTTTTGCCAGCTTTATGTCTCTGCACCATTTGGATGCAGTGCCCCAGGAGGCCAGAAGAGGGCACCGTACACCAACCTCTCAATCCCAAGAGACTGCAGTTGCAGGTGTGTGAGCTGGTCCTAACCCAGGTCCTCTGGGAGAGCAGTGAGCACTCTCTACCCTGAGCAATCTCTCCAGCTCCAGGACTGCCCTTGATAGTGACACAATCTTCATTTTTACACTGAGTTTTCTGTGGTTCTTTTCTCTGCAGCCCAGGGCCTCACTCAAGGCCTGAGCCACCAAACTCCCTGCAGAGAGGGTTTTAACTGGAGAAACACAGGGTCCTCAGGTCACAGCATCCAAGCCATGGACACGCTGATCAAAGAGAAGGAGCTTCCCTGTCTGTGCCCACTGCACTCTATAGGAAGGTCTGCTGTCCTCCAGCACCAATGCAGCTTTGTGAACACAAACCACGCAGGGAACTTTCCAGATGGCCTCGTCCTCCTGGAAGGTCCCCTGCTCAGCTGGGTGTGTTGTCAAGGTCCAGCCTAATTTTTAATTTGTAGCCTCTGTGATGGGGGAGAGTCTTCTGTTTTGTGTTAATTTCATTGGTTAAATAGACTGCCTCGACCCTTTAATAGGACAGAAAATTAGGTAGGCGGAGTAGACAGAACAGGATGCTGGGAGAAAGAAGTGGAGTCAGAGAGTCGCCATGATTCTCCCACCCAACACAGACACAGGTTAAGATCTTTCCTGCTAAGCCACCTGTGGGCTACACAGATTATTAGAAATGGATTAGAACAATATGTAAGAGCTGGTCAATAAGAGGCTAGAACTAATGGGCCAAGCAGTGTTTAAATGAATACAGTTTTCGTGTAATTATTTCGGATATAAAGCTAGCCGTGCGGGTGGCCGGGTACCAGGAACGTAGCCCGGCTGCTCATATTACAACAGAGTGGCACTCCAATGTGATGGACTAAATCCACTGAAAAACCTGAGAAGGCTTAAAAATAATGAAACTAGAGTTTAATGCAGCTTTTTGCTGTTTGTGGGTGGTGTGCTGCAGAGAGAAATTGTCCTGACTCAGCAGCAGGAAAAAAACTGGCTGTTTTAAAATGCCAGCTTCCTGATGCTGTACCGCCAGTGCAAACTCCACCTTTAAAGCATTTCAATGGCTTTTATGGGACTGGATGTTTGTGTTCCTGCTTGGGATCGGAGGAGAGTGCTCTGAGACCTTGTGGATGGCTCAGCGCTCCCCACCTGCACCTGGGCAGATGGCAGAATCAGGCTTAGGCAGGCGGGAGAGCATGGTGTATTCCTGCCGCCATACAGAGATGTGTTTTCAGACTGCACAGTGCTCTGCGTGTCAGATTTGGTTGTAACTTGAATAAAAAGAGTTTCTGTGCCACAAGCTCAGTCTCAGAGTTAAAGTGTTGAGTGTGGCTCCTACCTGGTGGCCCCAGAGCTAGTAGAAAATGGTACATCCTCCATTTTGAAATTGGAGAGAAGTGGAGCCAAGATCCAGAGCAGCCCTTCGCCCTGCAGCTCAGAGGTGCAACTGATTCAGCCACAGTGGCTCTGCCAGGTTGGACTGGGCGGGGCAAGCCTGCAGTACCTTTTTTTGACCTAGGAATGTCACAGCTTAGATTCTTAAGCCCTTAGTGATTTAAAGGCGCAAAACAAAGTGCTCCTGGATAGTAAAAAAAATTACAGATTCACAATAGGACAGATTCAGACATAAAATACCACAGTGTTGGATGAATGTACGTAGGCTTGAGAGAGAGAAGAAAAAGAATATAGAGAATAAAGTTAATGGTTTAAAATAAAGGGTAAAGTCTTTAAAGAGACAGAGTACAGATAGTTATAGATGAAAAGAAATAAAGAAAAATAAGCCACGTAAAAATGGAAAATTCACAGAGAGTCTGGATTATGTACATTGTGTTTTCTTTAAAATTTTTTGACTGTAAAGGAGCTAAGTACAAAGAGACATTTCATTATATGGGCTGC
>NW_026068419.1:57630-60535 GCF_014885135.2 Alexandromys fortis | reverse complement strand
TGGGGGAGAGTCTTCTGTTTTGTATTAATTTCATTGGTTAAATAAAGAGACTGCCTCAGCCCTTTAATAGGACAGAAAATTAGGTAGGCGGAGTAAACAGAACAGAATGCTGGGAGAAAGAAGCAGAGTCAGAGAGTCGCCATGATTCTCCCACCCAACACAGACGCAGGTTAAGATCTTCCCTGCTAAGCCAACTCGTGGGCTACACAGATGGTTAGAAATGGGTTAGGTCAATATGTAATAGCTGGTCAATAAGAGGCTAGAACTAATGGGCCAAGCAGTGTTTAAATGAATACAGTTTTCATGTAATTATTTCGGATATAAAGCTAGCCGTGCGGGCGGCCAGGTGCTAGGAACGTAGCCCCGCCGCTCATATTACAACACCTCTGATTTCATCTTCATCCCAAAGTTTGATTACAAGTCTTTGAAATAACTACAATCCCTGTTGTTTGAGATTTGCTACATCAGGAATGTTGGCTTGGTGAATACAGTGCCCACCTTGTACACCCCAGGCCCTGGGTTTGATTCTTCAACACCTCCAAAATTTGGGTGGGGGCACACAGGCTAGGCAGGTAAGATGACTCAGTAGTTAGAGGAGCTTGCCACCAAGTCCGACCACCTGAGTTCAGTCCCCAGAACCCACACTGGAAGGAGAGAACTGATTCCCCAAAGTTCTCTTCTGATGCACACACACAAACACACACACACACACACCATGGCAGGGTGTGCCCTTATTCTCACACCATGCACACAGTGATACTATTAATGCACAAAATAATTTGCTAGTAGTGGTAGCACGTGCCTTTAATCCCATCACTCAGGAGGCAGAGACAGGTGGATCTCTGTTTGAGGCCAGCCTGGTCTACAGAGTGAGCTCCAGGACAGGCTCCAAAGCTACACAGAGAAACCTTGTCTAGAAAATCTAAAATAATAATAATAATAACAGCAACACCAACACAGATGTAACTGCTATTTTTCAGTACACAGTATCCTATGAGACAATAAGAAAGACTATGACATCACACAGCTGTAACTGCTACTTTTCAGTACATAGTATCCTATGAGACAATAGGAAAGACTATGGCATCACACAGCTGTAACTGCTACTTTTCAGTACATGGTATCCTATGAGACAATAGGAAAGACTATGACATCACACATACATTAATAACAACCATTGTCACTCTTGAGGACTATGTACTGTGCATATTTACATGTGCTATATGTAAAAGACTTCTCTGATTTATTGTATGTATATGAATGTTCTGTCTGCATGAAGGTGTGTGTATATATACATGCAGTACCCTAGGGGCCAGAGAGCACTGGATCCCTCTGGGGATTAGAGTTAGAAATAATTGTGAGCCTACACCAGGTTTCAATAGATTGAAGCCAGGTCCTAGGGAAGAGCAGTTAGGGTCTTATCTCTGAGCCATCCCTCCAGTCTCCTATATGGGGCAGAGGGATTTAGACAAGGACCTACTGTGCCACCTCATGATGACACTGAAGAGGGGCATCCCAAGGTCATTAGAAAACCAAACTTAGTTTATCCAGTTTCTAAAAATAAAAAGCTACCCTCGGGCAATAGGCACCTCTGAGGTTTTGCAAATGTTAAATGGAATCCTTTATAATATTACATTTGAGGATATTTAAGGAAGGGCTCTTTTCATGTGTATGCCATCATCCTATGTGAAACAGATGTTAAACTCATGGACAACTCAGAACACAGTTATCCCCCAAGACTGGAAAGGTTTGGTGACAGCAGCATTGGAACCTGGTCCTCAGTTACAGTGGTGAACATGGTGAACAGAGGAAGCCAGGGCCCTAGAACAATGAAATAGGGCAGAGGTGTTGATATTTCCCAAGAGCAGTTTCTAGGTGAAGCCCAGTGTGCTGGGTTACAAAGGCAGCGTGGATTTGATGCCCACACCTTGCTGCTGTGTCATTTAGCAAATGTTTGTGATGAGGTTGAAGAACCAGGAAAGACATCTGAGTCATTTACCATACAAGGCCCCAAAAAAGACTTCACTGATTTTTTTGCAAAGATTGATTTCAGGTTTAAATAGAATAGTATCAGATTCAGAAGTCAGACAAGTATTAATTGAATCTTTGACTTTTGAAAATACTAAATCACAATACAAAAGGGTGATCAGGCCTTTAAAGGGAAGATCAGAACCAATAGTTGAATGGATTAGAAATGCAGGTGATACTGGACCTCATGTTTATGATGATATTTTGATAGGAGAAGTGATTTCTAAAAATTTTAAGGAAAATCAAAATGTCAGGTGTTTTAATTGTGGTAAGTAAGGTCATCTGAAATGGGATTATAGGAAAGGCATTTCTATAAAAAATATATCTTTTAAGCCGGGCAGTGGTGGCGCACGCCTTTAATCCTAGCAGATTAGGAGGCAGAGGCAGGCAGATCTCTGGGAGTTCGAGGCCAGCCTGGTCTACAAGAGCTAGTTCCAGTACAGGCACCAAAACCACAGAGAAACCCTGTCTCGAAAAACCAGAAAAAAAATGTATCTTTTCTAGAGAGAATCCAAACAGACGGCCCCAGCCTTCTGGAGTATGTAGAAGGTGATACAAAGCCAGCATTGGACTAATAAATGCAGATCAACATGGGACGAGCAAGGTAACCCTTTGGCATCAGGAAATGCCAAAGGGCATCTCTTGCAGGGTCCAGGATACAATTTGGTTCAATCATTCCCTGCCAGCATTGGAGAAACTCGTCCACAGAGCAATTAAAAGACTTAATGCCTGTTTGTTAAAAACAGCACTGCTCTGGATGTGATCAAGGACAGAACAGCCTCAGTAGAAAAAATAAAAAATCATGAGAGACAAGAAAACAAGTATTTTGGGCAAACTGCTATAAATGATCAGAGACAAAAGCTAAAATACAGATAAA
>NW_026068419.1:49253-53151 GCF_014885135.2 Alexandromys fortis | reverse complement strand
GAAGATCAGAACCAATAGATGAATGGATTAGAAATGCAGGTGATACTGGACCTCATGTTTATGATGATATTTTGATAGGAGAAGTGATTTCTAAAAATTTTAAGGAAAATCAAAATGTCAGGTGTTTTAATTGTGGTAAGTAAGGTCATCTGAAATGGGATTATAGGAAAGGCATTTCTATAAAAAATATATCTTTTAAGCCGGGCAGTGGTGGCGCACGCCTTTAATCCTAGCAGATTAGGAGGCAGAGGCAGGCAGATCTCTGGGAGTTCGAGGCCAGCCTGGTCTACAAGAGCTAGTTCCAGTACAGGCACCAAAACCACAGAGAAACCCTGTCTCGAAAAACCAGAAAAAAAATGTATCTTTTCTAGAGAGAATCCAAACAGACGGCCCCAGCCTTCTGGAGTATGTAGAAGGTGATACAAAGCCAGCATTGGACTAATAAATGCAGATCAACATGGGACGAGCAAGGTAACCCTTTGGCATCAGGAAATGCCAAAGGGCATCTCTTGCAGGGTCCAGGATACAATTTGGTTCAATCATTCCCTGCCAGCATTGGAGAAACTCGTCCACAGAGCAATTAAAAGACTTAATGCCTGTTTGTTAAAAACAGCACTGCTCTGGATGTGATCAAGGACAGAACAGCCTCAGTAGAAAAAATAAAAAATCATGAGAGACAAGAAAACAAGTATTTTGGGCAAACTGCTATAAATGATCAGAGACAAAAGCTAAAATACAGATAAATGGCCTTGAGATGGAAGGTGTACTAGACACAGGTGCAGATGTAACAATAATTTCACCAAAGTCTTAGTATCCAGCTTGGCCTCTTCAGAAGGTAAATATTCAGTTTCTAGGGATTGAAACTTTATATCTGGTAAAACAAAGTGCAAGGTGAGTTGAATGTATAGAACCAGAAGGACAAATAGGAAACTGTTTTTACTTTTTGTTTTTTGGTATTTTTTTTTTTGAGACAGGATTTCTTTAGATTGTCTTGACTGTCCTAAAACTACCCATGTAGACCAGGCTGGCCTCAGACCCACAGAGATCTGCCTGCACCAGCCTCTCAAGTGCTGGGATTAAAGGTTTGCACCACCACTCCCCAATTCAAATAAGAAAATTAAAGCCATATGCGGGTAATATAGCCATGAATTTATGTGGCATGATTATTGCAGCAAAAATGGAAAACACAGATTAACATTTCTCCAGTCTCAGAAATAAACAAAGAATGCTTCTGAGAAAATTATTAAAAGCTATTATCAAGAACAGTCAGAAAAAAAAAAGAACAGTCAGAGCCCACTCAGGTTGTACATAAGCAGACACAGCAGCTATTTCTCTTTCAAAGACACTAACTTCCTACCTTTAAAATAGTTAACTGACAGATATATGTGTGTAGAAAAATGACCTTTGACATCAGAAGAATTACAGGCACTGGGACAGCTGGTACAGGAGAAGCTAAATGCTCAACATTTGAAGCATTGACCAGCCATTGGAATTCTCCTGTATTTGTCATTAAAAAGAAATCTGGAAAATGCAGGATGGTGACAGATTTAAGAGCCATACATAAGGTGACTCAGCCAGTGGGCTCTTTGCAGCCTGGAATGCCCTAGCTTTTTTTACTGCTGAAGTAATACTCCAGTAGAGTGATTGATTTAAAAGACTGCCCATTTTTACTATATCTTTACAAGAACAGGATAGAGAAAAAATTGGCTTCATGGCGCCTAGTTATTATAATAATTTATTGAAAGGTATCAATGGAAAATTCTTCCACAAGGAATATTAAGCAGCTACATCTTGTGTCAATATTTTGTACAAAAGCCATGAGAACTAAATCATAAACAGTTTCCTCAATCAAAAAATTGTCAACATATGGATGATATCTTACTGGATGGCTGAGATGCAGATAGACACCTTAGAAAAATATCTGATGAAGAAAAAGAATTTTGCCTTTCTAGGGATTACAAATTGATCCTGAAAAAAACACAAAGAGGAGATTCTATCAATTATCTAGGATAAAAGACAAGTTTACAGAAAATTTAACCTCAGAAAGCACAAATCAGGAGAGATAAGTTATGAATTCTTAATAATTTTCAGAAGTTGATGGGATTTTTATTAACTGATTACAGCCCATAATTGGATTAATTGCTCAAGAGCTAAGTAATGTATTTCAAACCTTACGAGGTGATAAGTTCCTTTTTTAATTGATTTTTATTGAGCTCTACATTTTTCTCTGCTCCCCTCCCTGCTTCTCCCCTTCCCACTTCAACCCTCTCCCAAAGTCCCCATGCTCCCAATTTACTCAGGACATCTTGTCTTTTTCTACTACCCATGTAGATTAGATTTATGTAAGTCTCTCTTAGTGTCCGCATTGTTGTCTAGGTTCTCTGGGATTGTGATTAGTGGTCTGATTTTCTTTGCTTTATGTTTAAAAACAACTTATGAGTGAGTACATGTAATAATTGTCTTTCTGGGTCTAGGTTACCTCACTCAAAATAATGTTTTCTAGCTCCATCCATTTGCCTGCAAAATTCAAGATGTCATTTTTTTTTTCTGCTGTGTATTTTTTCCATTGTGTAAATGTACCACATTTTTCTTATCTGTTCTTCAGTCGAGGGGCATTTAAGTTGTTCCAGGTTCTGGCTATGACAAACAAAGCTGCTATGAACATAGTTGAGCACATGTTCTTGTGGCACAATTGAGCATCCTTTGGATAGATACCCAAATGTAGTATTACTGGGTCTTGAGGAAGGTTCTTTCCTTATTTTCTGAAAAATCACCACACTGACATCCAAAGGGGCTATTCCAACTTGCATTCCCATCAGCAATGCAGGAGTGTTCCCTTTACCCCACAACCTCTCCAGCATAAGTTGTCATCAGTGTTTTTGATCTTGGCCATTCTTACAGGTCTAAGATGGAATCTCAGAGTTGTTTGATTTGCATTTCTGTGAGTGTCTTTCAGCCATTTTAGATTCCTCTGTTGAGAGTTCTCTGTTTAGGTCTGTACTCCATTTTTTTTATTGGATTATTTTTTCTTTTGATGACCAATTTCTTGAGTTCTTTGAATGTTTTGGAGATCAGACCTCTGTCTGATAAGGGGTAAGTGAAGATCTTTTCCCATTCTGTAGGCTGTTGTCTTGTCTTGTTGACCACGTCCTTTGCTTTCCAGAAGCATTTCAGTTTCAGGAAGTCTCGTTTATTAAATATTTTCTCAGGGTCTGTGCTACTGGGGTTATATTCAGGAAGTGGTCTCCTGTGCCAACGCATTCGAGTGTCCTTCCCACTTTCTCTTCTATGAGGTTCAGTGTGGCTGGCTTTATGTTGAGGTCTTTGATTCATTTGGACTTGAGTTTTGTGCATGGTGATAGATATGGGTCTATTTTCATTCTTCTACATGTTGATATCCTGTTATGCCAGCACCATTTGTTAAATATGTTTTCTTTTTTCCATTTGATATTTCTTGCTTCTTTATCAAAAATCAGGTGTTTGAAGGTGTGTGGATTAATACCTGGGTTTTCTCTTCAGTTCCATTGGTCCTCCTGTCTGTTTTTATTCCAATACCAGGCTGTTGTAAGTGCTGTGCCTCTGTAGTAGAGTTTGAAGTCAGGGATTGTGATGCCTCCAGAAATTCTTCTATAGTACAGGGTTGTTTTGTCTATCCTGGGTTTGGTTTTTCCATATGAAGTTGAGTACCATTCTTTCAAGGCCTCTGAAGAATTTTGCTGGGATTTAGATGGGCAGTGATAAGGTCTTAAATAATGCAAGATTATCATCTGAGGCTGAGAGAGAGTTGGCTTTGGTAGAAATAAAGATTACAGGATGCACATGAGGATCACCTGGATCCAGACCTTGACTGTATCCCAGCCATTCTACCTTCTACTCACTTTTTTAAAGGGATTCTTTT
>NW_026068419.1:39648-44559 GCF_014885135.2 Alexandromys fortis | reverse complement strand
CTGGAGGGAGCACAGGATTCCCAGAGGCGGAGAGGGAGTTGGGACCTTGGGAAGAACACAGGACAGATCTGAGATAAGATCCTGTGGATCCCTCCTCTCTACCCATCCTACAACCGGGGTTAGATTGTGATAGATGGGAAAGAAGGAGAGAACCTCCAGGGAGGGGCCTGAAGGGAGGCAGGAGCTCAGGAGACTGAAGCTCATGTTCTCATCCCACAGATTCCTGAGTGCAGGGGCCTAGTTGGGCCTTGAGGGGACAGGGATGAAAACACCTCTTACTGCTGTCACTCAGGGACCCTACAAGGTGATGAAGCAGGCACCACTCACAGGAACAGGCCCACTCCTCTGTACTAGCTAAAAAGACAAAAAGTCAACACTAAAGACATCGGAAAGATCACAGCCAAGACAGCAGCCCTGACTGTCACAGCAGCCCAGGTGGCTCATAATCCTGGGGACAGGACAAGGCTCTAACCATCCCAGTGACCCTGTGATCACAAATGTCAGCATGAGGTTCTAAGTAACCAAGAGAACTGAGCCAGGAGGGGCCAGAGTGGAAGAGAGACCTTGTCAATCTCAACAACGGACTGAGCTCCACCTGGGCACAGCCCTGTTCTCACTCAGCTCCCACAGCCTCATCCTGTCCCACCAGATACACACAACACAGTTAACACAGATTCTGGGAGGTTCTCCACGCTGCCATTTATTTCCTCCATAAACTCTATCTCAATCCTTTATTTACCGCCAATCAAACTTTGAGATCAAGGACATGAACAATCAAGTTCACATTCAGATTCTTATTTTCAGAGGGGAAGTCAGGGCTGAAGCTCAGGACAGCATGGAGGAGACAGGATGGAGATGTCCCCTCCTGTCTGCAGGAACAGGAAGGTTGGCTGTGGAAGGGAACAGGGCAGTGCAGGGACAGCGTCCTGGTATGCGGGGTGGGCTGGGCTCCCCAGTTCTTCACATTGAGCCCATGGGATCACAGGGAACATCAGACACTATTGCTGAGAGTGAACTGAGAGGCTCTGGATGTCACAGGAGAGACCTGAACACATCGTCTGTCACTCCATCCACACCAGGCAGCTGTCTTCACGCTACAGAACAAGAGTCATGAACAATCACTGTGAAGACAACATCCCACCAACCCACCACTCACTCAAAGATGAATCTGGGGGTCCCTGAAACCCAATCATGTCCACTCTTCCCCTCCCCAAGCCTGTCGCCAGAGGGTCACCTTTACAGTCTGGGAGAGACACATCCGAGCTCTGGGAACTGTCGCTGCCTGGGGTAAAAAAATATTGATATATATGTGGAAAGGTAAAAAAAGGAACCCCAGAATATTTTGCTGAAGGAGCTAATATGGATTGTCATACTTCCCCAAACAATCCACATTCACCCCAAAGGCATCAGGGATTATCTGGCTCCTTACTCTTACCTGAAGCTGGAGCATAGTCCCCTCGTTTTCCACCTGTGAGAAGAAAAGCTGTGAGAGACCAGGGAAGACCCCGACCCTTGGAAGTTTCCAGAACCGACAGCAGACCCAGGGTAGAGACAGGAGCAATGAGGGGTGTGGATGTGGGATTAATTCCCATTAATGAGGCAGAGATTCTTCTAAAAGGGGCTGAAGAGAACTCAGTCCCTGCCCTTTCCTACCTGGGTTTCTCCTCCTCTTCATCACCACAGCCACCACAGCTCCAATGATCACAGCTCCAAGGAGAACCAGACCAGCAATCACTGCCATGATGGGGACTGTGGACTGAGGAGGCTCTGGAAAGGGAAGGACAGGAAGGGAAGGTGAGGGTCATGACCCCAGCTCTCAGCCCTGACCCTGCTCAGGGTCTATAGAAGGCTCCAGCTTTCCCTGACCCCAGCTCTGCACCCACTCCCTCCTTACCCCATCTCAGGGTGAGGGGCTCTGGCAGCCCCTCATGGTACACATGGCATGTGTATCTCTGCTCTTCTCCAGAAGGCACCACCAGAGATGCCCACTTCTGGAAGGTTCCGTCCCCAGAAGGTCTGGTCTCCACCAGCTCCATGTCCTGAGTCTGTTCCTCTTCCTCCCTCTGCCAATTCATGGTGATATCATCAGGGTAGAAGCCCAGGGCCCAGCACCTCAGGGTGACATCACCTTTAGACCCAGGATGATGGGTCACATGTGCCTTTGGGGGATCTGTGTGGAAGGTTTAAGAAAACCCACAATTAAGAAGATAAACTGAAATCTGCAAAGACAAAGTTAAATCAATGATGACACTGAACTATGTGTCTGTTTGAACACTTCTGTCATCACACTAGTGACCTGCAGGTAGAGCTGGTCCCCTCATCACAGAACTGCACAGTTTCCTGGTGACCCAGAAACTAGGAGGGAATCCACATGAGCCAGCAGGTCAACATCGTCTTCTTATGATGTTCTATAGCATCAAGTAGGTAGTAAAAGGATGAAGGGATGGAAAGTAATTAATTTATATGTGATTAAATTCACATAAAAGTAAGAAATTAAGAGGAACGGTCTACATGAAAGGCACCAGAAACTTCTGCTGACACCATCAAGGCCCAAGCACTGTGGCCATCTTTCTGTCCAGCATTAACTGTCCATCCAGGTGAACAGCCATCACCACAGTGAGCAGCAGAAATGTGGTGAGCCTCTGACACTCAGCCAGAGAAACTGATTCTCCAATCCCTGCCTCTGGGGGAACAAGATACCAGGTATTGTCACTCAGGATCCCTGAAGTGTGCTGTGGAGCCCAGTGCAGCACTCATGGGACACAGCAGTGCTCACAGGGTGTGTGGATCTTCCCTGTCCCTCCAGTCCTGGAGTTGCAGAAGACCCCGTCTCTGAGGAAGTTCAATTCCTAATTCACTAGGGCAACACTGTAACTTGTTGGGGCTAAGGGAGGGCAGGAGGGCTCCTGATGGCTAATTCTGGCAGAAAACAATCTTAAACTCACAGGAATCTTTCTCATTTAAAGGGAACTCTGACTTGCTCCAAAGCTATGGAGAAGCCCTGTGTCGACAAACCAAAAAAAATAAAAATAAACAACAACAAACAACAAAAAACTAAACTACAGCAACCTCAAAAAATCCCACTGATTTAACTAGTCTAATTATCCAGATTATCAGTCTCACATGGCACCTGTGGGAGAGAAGGACTACCATCCAAGTGAGGAAGAAAAACTCACTAAGGAAAATGACAACTTTGAAAATAATAATAATAGAAGAAGAAGAAGAAGAAGAAGAGGAGGAGGAGGAGGAGGAGGAGGAGGAGGAGGAGGAGGAGGAGGAGAAGAAGGAAGGAAGGAAGGAAGGAAGGAAGGAAGGAAGGAAGGAAGGAAGGAAGGAGAAAAAAAACTCTCCACAATTTAGTATTTGTCTAGGGCACCTCATAAGTTCCCATGTGACCATTCCAGGAAGCGATACAATTTGGGTGTAAGAGGAATTGAAACCTTACACACAGGAATCTGGGATAATGTATTCTTTGGAAAGTTCTACAAACTGGGGAAGCAGCCTCAGGTAGGGGAGCCCATGTCTCCCATCAGGTAAAGGAGACTTTGGTCCTGGTGTGTAAGGCTGACACACTCAGATGCCAGGAGTCAGAGTCCACAGACACTGGGTGTGGGCAGAGAACCCCGCCTGGGAGAGGCCATGGCTGACAGGGGCTGCAGACTGAAGGAGCCACTGTTGGTGATGTCGGGATCCTCTCTCCTCCCTCCTGAGACAGATGTGGAACTGTCCAGGGAGAAGGCTGAGCCCTGGGAGGTCAGTGCGGTCCCTGTCATGGTGGATCAGGAGACCCAGGGACCCTGTCTGCTCTCAGAGACAGGGGCATGGCCCCAGTGAGGGTTTCCTGTTTCTCAGGACTGAGCCCAGCCCGAGGGCGGAGGGAGGGCGCGGCCCCTGCACCTGTGCGCAGCAGAGCATCCTTCCCGTTCTCCAGGTATCTGCGCAGGTACTGCACGCACGCGCCCTCCAGGTAGGCCTTCTGTCTCTCTGCAGCACCATTCTGCTCCCACTTGCCACGGGTGATCTGCGCCGCCGTGTCCGCCGCCGTCCAGGTCTTCAGGTCGTCGTTGAGGGTCAGGTAATCGCGGCCGTCGTAGGCGAACTGTTCATACCCGCGGAGGAATCGCCCGTCCGACCCCACCTCACAGCCGTACAGCCACTGGATGGTGTGAGAGCCTGAGGGAACCCCGCGGTCAGCCCCGCCCACCTGTTCGGACCCCCGGGGTCACTCGAGGCCCCGCCCACCAGAGGTCAGCCACGCCCAACCGCCCTATTCTGGTGTCTGCCCACCTGCCCCGCGCCCAATACCCGTGCACCCAAGGCCTTGTCCCCGTCACCCACGCCCGTGGCCCCGCCCGCCTGCGGACTCTAAACCGAAAGGGAAACCGGGTTCGGTCCCTGCTCTGCTCCCAAACATCGGACCTGGGACCCGGGGCGACCGCGGCCCGTGCGTGGGGACGTTGAGGGGTCGTGACCTCCGACCGCGGTCACTCACTGCCCTCGCTCTGGTTGTAGTAGCCGAGCAGGGTCCTCAGGTCAACTCGGAAAATCTGCTCGTGGTTCTTGGCGGTCCGTGTCTCCTCCTCCCAATACTCCGGCCCCTCCTGCTCCACCCAGGGCGCTCGCGGCTCGGCCTTCGGAGTCTCCGCGTCGCTGTCGTAGCGCACGAACTGCGTGTTGTCCACGTAGCCGACGGCGATGAACCGGGGCTCCCCGAGGCCGGGCCGGGACACGATGGTGTAGAAATACCGCATGGAGTGAGAGCCTGTGGGCGGCGCGCGGTGAGACCCCGACCCTGCTCCCGGGACCCCGGGCAGGTGCGCGGGCCGAGAGGGGAGCAGGGCGCGGGGCTCGGGACGCGGGTGGGGAAGGGGGGGGAGGGTCCGGCTGGGCCACGCGGGGACGCGGCTTCCC
>NW_026068419.1:37296-39116 GCF_014885135.2 Alexandromys fortis | reverse complement strand
AGAGAGAGAGAGAGAGAGAGAGAGAGAGAGAGAGAGAGAGAGAGAGAGAGAAAGAGTTATCACCATTATTCTCTTTATTATTAGTTCCAGTTCTTCTCTGACTGTGGTTTATTCACTAAAGCAGCTGCACCATGGAAGTGTGTGCACACAGGGAAACGTGGAGTGTAGACAGGGTCAGTGCCCTGCTGTATTTGGTCTCCACAGGGGTCTCTTCCCATGGAGAAGGGGTCCACTGTGCTGAGACAAGGACCTAGGTCCACGCGGACAATTTCAAGATTATGGAATGAAGATCCATGTAAAACACAAGCACAGGGGCTGCGGAGATGGCTCAGAGGTCAAGCACACCGCCTGTTCCTCCAGAGGACCTGGAGCACCCACATGGCAGTTTACAACTGTCTGTAACCCCAGTTCCAGGGGATCTGATACCTTCACACCAATTCACATAAAAAAAAAAAAATCACAAGCACCTAGAGCCACAGATGATCATCTGGGAAGAAACACTAGGAGTCTGAGTGTAAGCACAGGCTGTGAAGACACGATCCTGAGTGAAGAGGCAAAGTCTCTGTTTACAGGTGAGATCCCTGAGCATCAGGCCTGGAAGTGTGAGCCGCCCACTTCAGGTGAACACAGGAGCCTGGTCTCTGTGGGAGTCTGTGTGGTGCTTGCAGGGCAGCACCTCTGCTTTAAAGAGAAGCATCTCTGCCCTGCATACCAGCCTTGTTGTTACCATTGTTTTCCCAGAAGAGACGTTTCTTCTAGAAGATCCAGGGTCTGACTATTGACGAGAAGAAGAAAGCAGAAGGTGGAGGAGAGAATGAAATCAGTCTGACCTGCAGGTCTCTCCTAGGTTTTGGTTTGTTTCTGTTTATTTAAGACAAGTTCTGTCTCCACAGCTCTGGTTGTCCTTGATCTGACAGAACCCCCGCTGCCTTTGCATCCCTCGTCCTGGGATTAGAGGCTGTGTCACGACACTTGGCTTTAGTTAGTTTTCTATGGCTGTGAAAAGACACTGTGACTCCAGAAACTTATAAAAGGATTTGTTTCATTTGAGTTTAAGTTTTCAGATGGGTTTGAGTCCATGATGGCAGAAGAAGGGGTGCTGGCAGGAACAGCCGAGAGCTCACATCTTTAACCACAGGCAAGTGTCAGAGACACTGGGAATAGTGGCAGTCTTTAAAACCTCCATGTCCAACCCCAGAGACACACTTCCTCCAACAGGGCCATACTTCCTGATCCTTTCCAAACAGTTCCATCAGCTGGAGCTGAAGTATCCAAACCTCTCAGCCTGTGTGGCCATTCTCATTCAAACCCCCACAGTATTCAGTGTGGGACATAAGATGCCTCGCAGTGGGGCTGGAGAGATGGCTCTGCGGTTAAGAGCACTGCCTGCTCTTCCAAAGGTCCTGAGTTCAATTCCCAGCAACCACATGGTGGCTCACAACCATCTGTATTGAGGTCTGGTGCCCTCTTCTGGCCTGCAGGCATACACACAGACAGAATATTGTATACATAATAAATATTTAAAAAATGATGCCCCGCAGTGTTCTGCAGATTTGTCCATTGTAAGACATTGTCCATTGTAATGAGTAAGCTATATCCTCAAGCGGGAACTCTACTGCCCTAGGATCTCCCCCTTTGCCTCTGTCTCCTCCTGCTCAGTCCTCTTGCCTTTTCCCTCAGCCCTCACCCCAGCAGTGCCCAGCACACCCTCGCTCCAGAGCTCTGCACTAACACTGTCTCCTCCTTTGCATCTAGTTTCTCTCTGTGGTCAGCCATCTTGCTGTGAGCCAGGCTGTGTGGTTTCCTTATGTAAAAGCTAC
>NW_026068419.1:32045-33738 GCF_014885135.2 Alexandromys fortis | reverse complement strand
ACCAGCTCCATGTCCTGAGTCTGTTCCACCTCCTCCCTCTGCCAGGTCAGGGTGATGAAGGCAGGATAGAAGCCCATGGCCCAGCACCTCAGGGTGACTTCACCTTTAGGTCCAGGATGATGGGTCACATGTGCCTTTGGGGGGTCTGTGTGGAAGATTTAAGAAATCCCACAATTAACAAGGTAAACTGAAACTTGTAAAACAAGATAAATCGATGATTACACTGAACTATGTTTCTGTTTGAGCACTTCTGTCATCACACTAGTGACCTCCAGGTAGAGCTGGTCCCCTCAACACAGAACTGCACAGTTTCCTGGGGGACCCAGAAGCTAAGAGGGAATCCACATGAGCCAGCAGGTCAACATGGTCTTCCTTATGTATAAGTCATGCAGGAAAAGGATGAAGGAATGGAAAATAATTAATTCATATATGTGATTAAATTCATATCAAAATAAGAAAGTAGGGGCATGCACTTCATCACGGTGCCACCACTGAGGCTCAGCCACTGTGGCCATCTTGCTCTCCAGCCTTAACTGTCCATCCGAGTGAACAGCCATCACCAAAGTGAGCCTTAGAAACGTGGTGAACCTCTGACACTCAGCCAGAGAAAATGCCTCCACAATCATTGGAACCTCTGGGAGACAAAGATACTAGGTATTGTCACCCAGGATCCCTGGAAGTGGAGGGCAGAGGGACGAGTTGCCCGCGACCCCTGCACCTGTGCGCAGCAGTGTGTCCTTCCCGTTCTCCAGGTATCTGCGCAGAGACTGCACGCACTCGCCCTCCAGGTAGACCCTGCTGATCTCCCCAGCACCAGCCTGCTCCCACTTGCGCCGGGTGATCTGCGCCGCTGTGTCCGCCGCCGTCCACGTCATCAGGTCCTCGTTCAGGGNGATGGGAAAGGTTGGCAGGGAGCTCATTTCAGTGTGGAGAACTTGAGAAGGACCACACCATATAGGAAATTAACCCAGGGAGAGCCAGGTGCTGAGAGAAAAACAACCCTGCTAGTCATGACAACCAAAGACTTCAGAATGAGGTTCATGACCATGATGGTCTACCAAATCCCTAGTTTGCAAAGTAGTGTGTCCCTGTGACCTCGTCCCATGTGTGTATAATGTGTTTGGGTCATTTTCCCTCTCCATTCCTCTGTCTGTTTTTCAAGTCTTCATCCCCAGTGTTCCTCAGCTCTAATGGATCACTCATGGATTTCCCATGATCCTTCCTGGTAATACATAATTTTTGTTTTATTCCTTTTTTTTTCTTTTATTTATTTTTCAAGACAGTTTATCTCTATGTAGACCTGGCTTTCCTGAAACTCACTATGTAGACAAGGCCGACCTCACACTCAGATATCTGCCTGCCTCTGCCTCTCAAGTGCTGGGAGTAAGTTGTGTAACACCGTGCCTGGCTCCCTCTTGTTTTATGAGACAGTTTTTCACTGCCCAGTCCTGGCACATGGAGGCTTCATGCAGTCCACTTGTTTTCAGACATTGTCTGGACACTCCTCGAGCCTCTGGTTCCAGTGCAGAGCTGGTCCACTGGGTTAGTTTCCCACTGTCCTCCTTCTGTGAATTCAGGTCGTTCCCCTCCCACCTGGCCTTGATGCTCACATTGGCACAGCAGCCTGCACCAGCCCAGTCCCCAGCAGGGGGCTTAGGACAAGGACTCTGTCACTCCAGGACCTTCACAGACA
>NW_026068419.1:24358-25728 GCF_014885135.2 Alexandromys fortis | reverse complement strand
TTCCTCTTCTGCCCAGCATCCTATTCTGTTTATTCCACCCACCTATGTTCTAAGCTTTGAGGCCAAGCAGTTGGTTTATTATAATTAACCAATTACCTTCCTCCATCAAGGAGAGCAGACAGATTTTCTGCAGGTCCAGTGCATTGATTGTCTCCCATTTTCAGCTCTCAAACCCTTGGTATTTTACATTTTAGTATTTATTTTATGAGCATCCTGGAGCCCTTGATGGTCAGAAGCGATGTCAGATCCCCGGGGTCTGGAGTTAGGGAGGTTGTGAGCCACCATGTGGGTGCTGAGAACTGAACCAGGTCCTCTGCAAGACCAGTGCTCTGAGCACCGAGCCAACTCTCCTGTCGCTCCAAGATGATTTTTTAAATAATTATCTTACTGTGTGTGAACAGAAATTGTATTCTGTCTGAAAAGTAACTACTTAAAAAGTTAAACAACAGAGTAAGAATGGATCTTTTCACAGGTTACTCTTCCCCACGTCCTCTTCCTTTCCACTTGTTAGAAGACCGATGGATTTTCCTGTCCGTGTGTATTATTTCACCATCATTCTGGTTGAAGTACATGGAGAGAAAAATCCAAGTTCACCTCCACAATAAGAGCTGATACTTTGCTGTCATTGTTTTGTTTTGTTTTTCCAGACAAGGTTTCTCTGTGCATCCCTGACTGCCCTTGAATTTACTTTGTAGACCAGACTGGCCTGGAACTCACAGAGTCACCTGCCTCTGTGCCCCAGTCCACGGGTAAGTCAACGGAGACCCTAGAGGGGAGTGGGAATGGGATGGGACAAGAGACACGAGAGATGGAGACAAGACAGGATTCTGATCAAGTCCCGTTTATTCAAGGGAATAATCCAGGTAAACACAGGGTAAGGAAACGAGGAAGTTCTCCTTGTGTACATGGGTAACTAAACAACTTATTAGGCCACCTAACCATGGTCTGATGGTCAGGCGGAAAGTCCCAAACTGCAACATGCAGAAAAGTCAGAATGTTCAGACGACAGAAACAATGGAGCAGTAACTCCCTGCAGAGTTAGTATTTGACAGATCAGAACAGCAGGAGAAGCCAAGCGCAACAGGGCGGGTGAACTGATCCAGGGAGCAGTGAGTCTCCCACACTTCTGCCTCCCAAGTGCTGGGATTAAAGGGGCGCCCCCCACCACCTGCTGTTGTGCTTAATGTCTTCAAGTAGTCATGGAGACTCAATTTTGATATGACAATAAAATAACACTTTTATAAAGCTTTTATAAATATTTGTTTTATTTTATGCATGTGAGTGTTTTGCCTGCATGTGGGTATGTGAACCACATGGGGCCTGCAGCCTGAGGAGGTCAGAATCAGGCATCAGGTTCCCAGGAACGGGAG